>NW_015176469.1:118201-165267 GCF_001447785.1 Gekko japonicus | reverse complement strand
CCCCTGCCTCCTCCTGGCTGAATGTGGGCCGGAAGCGGGGCGGCCAGAAGCAGGGGGCGGGGCTTCGTCATGTGCCCCATCCCCGCACCTCACCCGGGGGAACGGTGATCCCCCGCGATCCCCCCTAATCGACCTCTGGCTACTGTGCCCTGTCACAATCCCTTGGAAGACGCAGAGTTCGGCTGCTGGTGGCGATGGCGGCTCTGCAGGCCTGCAGCAGCTGGGGGGGTCCTGTGTGGCCTCCCCAGCTGCCTCACCCCTCGCTCGAGAGTAGGCAACTCCAGCCCACTGCGGCGGCCTCCACCATCCTCCTCCACCTGTTTCCATGCCCAGGGCTTCCTCTGCCCCCTGCCAGGATGGAGGGAGGAGAGAACTGGTGATCCCTGGCTCGGGGGGGGGACACCCATGCCCGGCTTCACTGGCCCGGTGAGGCCATGGCCGCCCTGGCTGGCCCTGCCTGGGGCGGGAGGGGGGAGGCCAACGGCCACCCTTGCTGGGCCCATGCCCCCTTGCCTGGTGATGCCACAGCCAACCACACTGGGCTGCTGGGTCCTGACTGGGGGGATGCCCACCGCCAGACTTGCTAGCCCGGCAATGCCTTCCCATTTGTCTTCTTTTCCTCCCTCCCCCACCCAGCTGTCTTCTGAACCCACAGGGAGGTCTCCAGGAGGGGCAGCTGGCATCGGCCCTCTCTTTTGCCACTGTGCTGCCCTGCCACCAGCCTCTGTGCTGCTTCGCCCAGCTCACGCTCCTCCGTGACTCCAGGTGGCTCAGGGGCTGTGGGCCACCTCTGGCAATGGTGGGGCATGTGGGTGGCCATGTGTTTTGCCGCCGACTCTCTGCGAGTCCCGGCGGGGACCGGGACATGCCCAGGTTACTATAAGCGACTCCCCCCCCCAAGTCGCTCTCACTTGCCTTGCGGGCCCCGGCCCACTTCCACAAGCGCTCTCCCATGCCCGGCTACGATGCTCAGGTGCTGGCGGACTCAGAAGCGGCTGAGGAGGAACTGGCAGCACCAGGAGGGTGCCCCTCCGCCGCCGCCCCTATTGGGCGAAGACTACGGCACCCCTTCTTCTACCGAGTCACAGGTGGGGAGGGGGTGGCCTGCCTAGCACCTAACCCCACCTTCACAAAGAGCTGACCCAGCCTCCCCCAGTGGTCTGGCCATTGCACTCGCCAGGAGCTGCAGGGGGTGGGGGCGCCTGCTCCACGCCACCGCACTCACCCAGGCCCTCTTCTAGCATCCATTGCATTGGTTGCCGCAATGGGCCTATCTCCTAGTTTATATATAAACAAAATTGTTGACAGAGTATCGGGCCCACAATTCTTTTCACCTACCCTTGGGGAGCATAAAATCTCAGTTTTACTTTATGCAGATGACATGGCCCTAATATTACTTACTAAAATCGGGATGAGAAGACTGTTGCAGCAACTAGGATTATACTGTAAGGAAGAGGCCCTTAATATTAACTTTGGAAAAACCAAAGTGATGGTCTTTAGGAAAAGGGCTCAAATATTATCCTGGAGCATACTTGGCAATTCAATAAATCAGTGTAGTTCCTTTACGTATTTAGGAATCACATTTAAAGAGAATTTGAACCGGAATGTTCATATTGCCACAGTAAGAGCATCTGCGACAAGGATTGTGGGGTCTATTTTGAGTTTTTACTATACTAAGGGTGGCTTTCTTATTGATCCCGTTTTAAAATTATTCAAAAGTAAGGTCATCCCCCACCTTCTGTATGGTGCTGAGGTTTGGGGATGGAAAGAGGATATTCTCACTAGTATTGAAACAATTCAAAATTAGTTTTTAAGGCACATCCTGGCTCTTCCTAAGGGAATGCCAGTCACCCTGATGAGAGCAGAAACTGGCCTTCCTTCCTTAAGGGCGAGGGTGCACCCTGCTGTTCTAAAATCTTGAAGAAAACCCAGAGCTGCCAGTTCTGACTCATTCAGTCAACTGGCATTTAAATCAATGTTATCAAAACACTTGGAGCGTTCTTTTCTATCTATTATCAAGATACTCCATTCCTGATGACCTCCTCAGTCCTTCAACAAACAGTTCAGATCTTAGAGACTGGGTATTTAAGTGCGATGCTCTGCTAGATAAACAGTTTGTAGTGTATTCAAAGCTGCCTTGAATGCATGTTGTAAAACATCTAACTGAACTGTAAGGTTAAGCATCGTCCTGGGCTAGGATCCAAATACATCCAATAGTATTGCTAGCCCAGGAAGTAACAAGCCAATCACTTCAAGCAAGCTCCCTGAGCGGGAACTAATGTGATTGGACCTTATCTCTGCAACCTCATAGGTTGATATTTGTACAGTGGGTGTGGCTGTATTAGCTGGGAATGTTTAAAAGCTGCAATGTAAAGGCTGTTCTGGCTATCTGATGTTGATCCGTGTTGGAGTTGTGTTCGAGTTGAAGAATAAAGTTGTGTTCTTGCTGAATCACTCTCCGACTATTTTGTTAAGCGAGCGACTGAACACAGTTAATCTTGAAATCACAGTCTGCTCCCTGGTTCAAATTGTTTAAGAATGACCATTTTAGATCCTCCTACCTAGTTAGTATAGATAATCGTAACCTGAGAGCAGACTTCACATCCTTGCGTTTTGAATCAATGCCAATGGCCGTATTAGCTGGCCGCTACAGTAAAACACCTAAGGAAACAGATGGTTTTGATCATGCGCAAAGATCGCCATTCTGTGAATGGCTGCCTATGCGCATGCTCAAACTGTGTTTTTTTAAAAAAACAAACGCCGACGCCCGCAGCGTGTTAGCGGGCATACACCGATGGGATCCGCAAAATGGAGGTAAGTGTGATCGCGTTTCTGCCGGAATAAACTGCACTGATTCCAACTGGTGCAGTTTATGCCGGCAGAAAGGCCCCGTCTGAACGCACCCAGTTTGTGTCATGTGTGTGATCAATGTTTCCGCTATTTCCCCCCCTACTGAGCAGAGCAGTTCACATCCTGAGCAGAACTGCTGTAATCTTAAAATGGGCAATGGGCAGTGCAAGACCAAGCATTTGAAAAACAAAACAAGTATATAATATTTTAAGCAGAGTCCAGAACAGGGGTGTCAAACATGCGGCTTCTGGGCCGGATCAGGCCCTCGAAGGCCCTGGCTGTTTCCTGTTTCCTTTTACAGTTCTGCTGCTGCTGCTATGTTGCAGCTTACTTTTCCAGACTCTCTCAATCACATAGGAGAGATAGATAGGCAAGCATCTCCTGTGTGATTCAGAAAGCACTGGCTGTGGCTCCTCCCTGAAGGGAGGCAGGGAGGGAATGAGGGAGAGCTTGCTTTGCTGGACTGCCTCAATCGCACGGGAGAAATACCAGGCACATTTAAGAACAAATAGTTCAAGATATGAGCATTTGTGTGCCTTGCTACAGTGTGTGTGTGTTCTGTTGGGCTCCTTATGCTCCCTGTATGCATTGTTGGACTCCTTATGCCAGGGCTCTCCTGGGTGCAAGTGGGTTCCCTCGACCTTTTCACTGTATTCATGCCCTCATGATCCAGTCTTTATCAGTAAGAAATCAATGTGAACTATTTTAGAGGAGGAATAACAACAAGCCAGTGAGGTGGATTAGGCTGAGTGTGTGTGTCCAGAACAAGTTCACCAAGCACATTTCCTTTGTAGGTAGTTGTAGTTATTTCTCTGGGGAAGGCTAAAGTTTTGTAGACAAACAGCCCTCAGTCTGTGTCTGGATTCCTTCTCACGTTCTTGACCAGCACATGAAGCAACTTATGTACAAAAGCTCACATGCCCAGCCATTTCATGTTTTCCCCTGGGTCCTAGGCTCAGAACACTGAGCATGAGATTTCTGTAATGAATGTCAATAAATCAAAAGTAGGTTTGCAGTTTACAGATACACACCTGAACAGCATACTCAAGATTGCTACAGCACAGACATTTTGATGCAATAATTCATAGCAAGAGGTGTCAGTTATCAGAGACTGTTAAATAGACAAAATATTGCAAGAGTGCTAGTGTTTTAAGCATTTTTAAAGTTTAAAAAATCTTTAATTGTGTTTGTCTGTGTCCTGTGTAGTGGTTAAGTGCGCGGAGAACCGGGTTTGATTCCCCACTCCTCCACTTGCACCTGGCTGGATGACCTTGGGTAAGCCATAGTTCTGATAAGAGCTGTTCTTGAAAAAAGAGCAGTTTCTGTCAGAGTTCTCTCAGCACCACTTACCTCACAGGGTGTCTGTTGTGGGGAGGGGAAGGGAAAGGAGTTTGTAAGCCGCTCTGAGACACCTTTGGGTAGTGAAGGGCGGGGTATAAATCCAATCTCTTCTTCTCCTCCTTCTCTGCTACATGGCATTACATTTTATGACACACATAACTCGGCCGAACAAGGTCTCATTTGTGTCAGATCCAGCCCACATAACAAGTGAGTTTGACATCCCTGGTCCAGACGTTGTGACAGAAACAGATGTAAGAAGCTCCCTCCCTCTGGCCTTCTCCCCCCCCCACAACTGTAAGTGCTTGTTTAATTTTCTGTTGCTTTCCATAGTATAAGGTGAAGAAAGGAATGCCTGGCCAATAATGAGAAACGCTGATTCCAGGAACTTTCAGATGTGAAGGTAACATGTTTCAGAGGGTAACTGTGTTGGGTCTGCAGTAGATCAGTTAGATTTGAGTCCAGTAGCACCTTAGACTAACAAGATTTTCAGGGTGTAATCTTTTGAGAGTCAAAGCTCCCAGCAGTGTCCTTCTCCACATGGCAGCCTGAAGTATGTTCTTTACTGAACAGAACTGCAAGGTGGCAGGAGTGTTTATTCATGGATGGATGACAGCAAGGAACTGACTGTATACACTGAAGCTTTCTACAGTACATAGAACATTCAAACTTGGGCAGTGCAACAGCAAATGCTCTGGAAGTTAATTGCCCTTTTTACAGCAGGAGCATCTCTGTTGTCTTCAGTGAGGGCACATCATTGTAATCTGAAGCGAGGGTGAACTAAAACAGGAGTCTAGTGGCACTTTAAAGACTAACAAAATTTATTTCAGAGTAAGTTTTCATGTCAGAGCTTTATACTCAATTTCATAAGTTTGGTAAGCATGTTTTAACTATTGATGCATCATATCTCAATTGGTGCAGAATGCTGCAGTCAGGATGTTGATTGGTGTGGGTTGTAGGGACCAACTACATCACTCCAGTCTTGGCCCATCTAATCTGGCTTCCAGTTTGTTTCCAGGTACAATTCAAGGTGTTAGTATTGATCTTTAAGGTCCTCTGTGGTTTGGAACCAGCATACTTGAAGGACTTGCCTACTCTCTTATGAACCTACCCTATCACTTCAGTCATTATCAGAAGCTCTGCTGTGGGTGTCCTTGCCTTTTCGGCCATGGCACCAAAACTCTGGAAGTCTTCTCAGGGAGATTCATCTGTCCTCTTCTGTTGCCATCTTCCTTCAGCGGGTGAAGACTTTTTGTTTTATTTGGCATTCCCTTGCTTCCTGCTGTTTTAATTTTTGTTGTTGTTGTCTTTGTATGTATTTCAGTTCTGGTTGTTCTTTCTGTTGGTTTTAGTGGTTTTAAAATGTGTTTTTATTATGTATGTTTTAATATGTTAGCTGCCTTGGTGTCCCTTAAAAAGACAGAAAGGTAGGATATAACTTTTGTTAATTAAATATGTATTGGGAAATTCTAAACATTTTCTGCAGATAATGTATGATAGAAATAAAAATTCAGAAGATCCCAGGAACAAGCCATTAGACATCTAATTTCTATGAATGGCCTTATTATTTTAAAACGTTTATATCTCTGTTTCTTTTCAATAAAGCCTTCTTTTAATGCCACCATAACTGACCCCTCTATGTATCTGGAATCCTTGAATTTTATACCTACTCTGTTCTCAATTCTAATGTTTCTCTGCCACCTTGTGGTAAACTGATATTTTCCTTTCAATTCACCACTCTTATAATTTCATTCTAGTCTGTGTTGGAGATTTTTAATAAAATTATATATATATTTATATATTTTTTAAATAGGACAGTATCTTCTATATTTAAAGATCATCTGTTGGCTTTTGAATAAGATTTAAAGGATTTTATAGTGCATTTTAAAATGTTCTGTTCGTTGCTTTCTTATGCTGCCATCTAGTGTTATATTGGGAGAAAGATATCTTTAAACATGCATTAGATGTTCGCTTTATAGTCTGACCTATGCTCATGTAAATTTCCTCAATATTTGTTCTTTTCACTTTCCTGCATAACTTTGGAAGGTATATCACTGTAGTTCCAATCCTAAAAAATACTTACTTAGAAGCAAACGTAATTGAGCTCAATGGATATTACTACCTAGTAAATGGAAATGGGATAAAGTGGTGCAATTTCACCCCCCCCCCCCCCCCCCCCCCCCTGAAGCTATGTTGCAGAGATTTGCCAAATACAATACAGTGAATTTGTGGCAGAAGAAATATTAGAACCCAGCCTTCCTGTGTTTTAATCTTGTTTAAAAGGTATTATTTTTATTATTGTAGTTTGAATGAAGAAAGGAAGTACTTGGGGTAAGGCCAAAAGCAATGAAACACTGTGAAAGGGCAGCTTCAGCCCACTTTGGTAGAAAAATAACTTAAGACTCTTTTAGAAGAAGGAAGGTATACTTCCCAAAGCTCTATCCAACTATTATCTAGGGATATTGCTTTGTCATTATAGTAGCCTCTGATTTTTTCTAAAAGAAAATAGACTTATGGAACAGTTGCTTAGCTTTGTTTTCATTGTTCAGGTTTAGCTTTTCTTTACTGTACAACATTACAAACATCCCAAACAACATCCCAAACATTACAAACATCCCAAACAACATCCCAAACTCCAGACACACGGATTTGAATCATGAAATGATAATGTCCTACCCCAAAATAAGCAGTCACTGCACGCACACACACACACACATGAAGCCAAGATCTGGAATTATAATGAAATTTTTCTGAGCATACACCTCTGAGTATTATTACAAATACTGAAGAACCCTCTCTTCTTTCATGTGTAAATAGTGTCCTTGAGAATTGTTCATTTGTCCTGTAATGGTTGAGGGAAGCAATGGAATTAACAAGCATTATCAATGAACACATGAAATAGATTGCATGAAATTACTCAGAAGCAGCTAATTGATAATCTTCACCAACTGATATCAAATAATTATCATAAAAAATTTATCCAAGCGATATCTGATGCCCATCCAATCCCATCACAGATCTGAACTTGTGTTAGAAAGGATGAAGGCAATTGTGTCTGTGTAAAGTGCTGCCAAGTAGCAGCTGATTTATGTGACCCCAGCAACAGGCTTTCAAGGCAACTGAGAAGCAGAGGTGATTTGCCATTGCCTTCCTCTGCAGAGTCTTCCTTGGTGGTCTCCCTTCCTGTTTAGCATCTGAGATTGGATGAGATCAGGCTGTACCATATTTTCTTCTCTCTCATGATCAAGTTACATCATTTTATATGCATTTTATTAATGAACTAGAATAATGCCAATGTGGGTTGCTGGGCATAAAGAGTCTTCAGTTTAGTTTTTGCCCTTTTGTCTGGATTACATCTAATTTTGGGATACCTCTTGATTCTGAGTAGGCCAGGTTGGCTGGAGCACCTGTTTGGACTTAGACTTTGAAACTCTATTGGACTCAGTCTTTCCAGGTAACATCTGGATTTAGAACCAATGCTTGTAAAATTGCTTAGGTTAGCTATTTAGCTGTATTATTTCATCCTCACTGTTCACTGCTCTGCTATTGTATATTCTTGCACAATCACTTTAAATATACTCTATAGTGGTCTTGGGTTTCGGGGCTTCAATCTAAATCCAGTACTTTAGCCCATACTGGCTAAGGTTAAGAGAATAACTGTTTTCTGGAACTTGCCTTGTAAGTGTCCTACCTACCTTGCAGAGTTCACTTCTTGTTTTTAGACCTGGGAGGACTAGGAGCTGAGTCCCTTGATCTCTGGCTGATCTCTGGCTATTGGGGTAGTAAGGGGACTGGTGGTAGCTTTGCCCTGGGGCGTTTTGTCTTGATCAGCCCATCATGCTTAAAGAAGACTTAGGCTTTAAAGTCATATGACACCCTCTACTAAAAATGGGCTGATAATGTGTGAAAGATCCTTTATTCTAGACAAAAGTAAGTCGGAGCTCTTCCACCAGGCTCTTTGGGGGAGGCTATATATGGTAGGTGGGCAGTTTGGAGTGCCACAAGTTGTGCAGGGTTGTTGTATGCTAACAGAGATATCAAGTGGATATTGATGATACATAGAATCTTGGCCTAGATAGAAGCCCTGTAAGGCTTGCAGAAAAATATGTGTACAAATTACCCACTATTTGCTCCAAATCATCCTCAAAGTGTCCAGTTTCGGGCACACACATGTTTTCCTAAGCTAGTGGGACTTTTGTAGCAGCTGAGGTTTACACAAGTGTAATAGAATTCTAGAAAGGGCTGGGAAGACTGATGGTTGCCAGCCCCCCGTTTTCATATTTTCATCTGTACACCCCCCCCCATCCCAACCTGGATGCATAATACTGCACAAGTGAGCAGGTCCCAACCCCTGTGAGGCAAGCGCAGAGCATGGGAAGAAATCACCATGTTTTGTGTCTCAAGATAGATCTTGCAGTGAACAACAACTTTTGAAGAAGAAGCTTTTTGGTGAGAGAAATTGGGGAGGACAAGGTGTAGAAACTGGTCAGGTAATGGAAGTGATCATGCCACACTGGGGTAGAAGACAAAGTTGCTGCTCCCCAGTATTGTCATTTATGTGGTATACGATCAGTAACCATTAATGTAATTTGAGTGTTAAGTGCCCTTGATAGCTAGAAACCTTCAATTCAACCCTTTCCATTGTCCTAAAGTTCCCACCAAATATATGATTCAACATTATGCTTTCTGTTTTGTAACCCTATCTTCTAATTCAATGTCCACTCCTAATTCCTCCCTCTCATCCAGTTGTACAACTCAGCACAGGTTCTCATGATTAACCAATTACCACATTCTTGAACCTGGCCTTGAAAGAGGTAAGAGTAGTATCTGCTGGAAGGCCCAAAACATGGACATCTGCTAGCCGGAGCAGGCCTGCTAATAATCACATTAACCCTTGAGGGAAATTAGGGTGCTTTGCCTCACGGTAACACATTCACATTAAGAATATGATGACGTTTGGTGCTGTTAATTTACTAAATTTTGTACCGCAGTAATAACAACCACACTGCTGGACCAGGCCAGTGGTCCATCTATCTCAGCATCCTGCTTAACACTGTGGCCAACCAGTTGCCCTGGAAGGCCAACAAATAGGGTATAGAGGTCAAGACTCTCCTGTCGTCCCCTAACACTGGCATCCAAGGTTTGCTGCCACTGAATGTGGGAGTTCTCTTTAATCACCATGGCTAGCAGCCACCGATGGACCTATTCTCTCTGAAACTTTCTTATCCTCTTTTAAGATATCTATGCTTGGCCTTCCAGTCTATGGAACAATGATGGCGGATGCTCTTCCCAAGACAGGGAAGGGCGGTTTGCACGCCAGCGGCCTGGAGGGTGCCACCTCAAGTGACACCCTCGAGGAGCCTTTGTGATAGGCTCCAGGCCAGGGGGCTTTTGAGGGGTAGCCTCTTCGATGGTGTAATGCCAGAGAATTGAGGCTCCCCTCCACCCCGACAGTCCAGTTGCTGAGTGGCCTTCGGGCATAAGCTGGACTGACCGGGACAAGCACCGGAGATCGAACGGAATGGCGTAAAATTGAGCGTGGTCAGAGAAACTGACCGACAATGAATGTGAGTTCTGAATAAAATGGAGTAGTTTGAAAAGCGATCCCCCCCCGCAGTTGAAAACAGTGATTGCAAAGAGGGACGCCTCTTATGTGAATGAGTGGTTAATGAACACAAAGGGGGAGAGGGGAGGAAGTGAACCTAAAGTGTTTTGAGAGACTTATCTGAATTGCGAAGTTGTCTGGTGAGTTTTCCGAGTTGTGTGGAAGTGGTAGAAACTGTAAACAAAATGGGAAAGATGGCGGCCCAGCAGAGAAAGTTTAAAATGAAGCCAGGCAGTCAGAGTCCGAGACCGGAAGAGGGAGCAGATGTCCTCAAACTCCTGGTGGATATGCTCAAGCCGGTGATGCAGCAACTCGATGGTATTAAACAGCAATTGACTGTGATGAATAAAAACTTTGCAGCACAGCAGTTTCAGCTGAATGAAACAGAGAAAAAAGTGGAGCAGGCAAATGAAAAAATTAAAGAGATAGACACCACAAGCAAGAAGTTGAAGAAAAGGTTGGGAGAGGTGGAAACGAAGCAGAATTGCCAAGAGAATCGAGTTTTGCAGCCACAGATGGAAAAAGCTAACATGATTCTCAGGTTTCAGGGGGTTTCTGAAACGGATCGGCAAGACTTGAAGAGGATGCTTGGTGAGATCATCGCTCCAGTAGTAGGTTTAACAGCAGATGAACTGGTAAACGAAATGGAGTCAGTCTACAGGGATTACTCCAATTACGTTAAAAAAATTAACCTACCTGGAGAAATAGTGGTTAGGTTTTTAAGAAGACAAACCAGAGATGCCATTTTAAAAGCAACTTCAGCAACTCCACTGAAAATGGGAAATGTAACCATCAAAACCTTAAAGGACATTCCATTTGAAATTAGACAAAAGAGGAAAAATTATAAGGACTTAATTTCTTTTCTTCAAACTAATGGGATATCATACAGGTGGGCGGTTCCAGAGGATGTCATCTTTAAGATCAACGATAGAAGAGAGAAGATAGACTCCACTTTTAAAGCTAAAGAATTTTTGAGAAGTCAGCTGGGGACAGACGAAGAGTCCAAAGAGCAAGAAATGAAGTCTAGTGACTGCTACCTCGGGAACGGATGAGGATTCTGCGGCAGAAAAGGGTGCTGGACCTGCCAGAGTGGTATACGATTTCAGAGACAGAAAGCCGAAGTAAAGGCAGAAGGACTTGGAAAATGGCCTTTTGAAGCGATGAATAAGTAGATGATCAGAGACTTCTCTCATAACAACTAACAAAATAACATATAAATAACGAATTGTTATAAGCAAGAACTCTACAAGTATATTGTGATATTAAAACTAATTGTACTAACATTTTTACTAACAGTGAAAAGATCTCCTCCTCTTGGGGTTTTAATTTAGCGTGGTTTGCTTTCCTTTATCCTTAGTTGTAGTCCCTTCCCTAATATTTCTTTGTAGTTTTTGTAGTATTGGCAAAATAAAAAAAATATCCCTCCGGGGATTAAAAAAAATGATATTTATGCTTACGCCCATCACTATGTCCATAGGTACTGAATTCCACAATGTAATTACTCATTGAGTAATGCAGTATTTTCTTTTGTCCATACAGAATCCAATCAATATTAGACCTTCACATTGCCTGGGTGAGAGTGATTTGGCTTTCAATATCAGCTGCTCACAGTTCTTTATCAGGCATGTGGCATAGCCCATTATATAAGTTCCATTTTTGAATTAAGATAATATAGCTGTCAGTGGAAAAAAAGAATCAGGTATATATAATGACTTTTGTGACTGACCACATGTGCACCACATGTGTGCAAGAGCTATTATCTGTACCCTGGAAAGTATTCCTGAGTGCCCCCCCATCACCTAGGCTCGAGCAAAAAATATTATGAGAACAGTGTGACTTTCGCAGCTCCTTGGACCAGCGGGATGATCCAGGGTCCTGGGATTTTGTCCCTCTTATTCTCTTCCATTCAGATCCCTATTTTGATGGATAGAACTTCTGGGGAATGAAAGTTTCTGAAGAAGCATTAATCCCTACAAATGCAGCACCAGAATTTTATAGTTAATAATACAGTGTTATCTTTGCTTTTTTCTTTCTTTTTTTGCTAATTCAGCTTTCTGCATGAAATAGCTGAAAATGGGAAGGGTTGTACCAGTGGCCCAGCTCACTGAGTACCATGTCTAATGACAGTGGCGGTCAGCAGTTTACTGAAGCTTCTCTTGTCAACAGTCAAGAGCTAGGTGTTTTCTTGTAAGACATTTACACAGACTGCTGTGTGTATCAGTGTGTACACACAAAAGCTTATACCCAAAATAAAACTTGGTTGGTCTTCAAGGTGCTACTGGACTCAAACTTTGTATCAGTGTGTGAAATTCTTTCAGTGAAACAGCTTAACTACTGACAGTGGCCAGTTCCATCTCCCTGAGAAGTCCCTAAGCAAGAGCATTCATGATTATGCCCGTTCTTTGTCATTAACCCTTCATCTGGTACCTGAGGAATATTCTTTCCACTGGTGATAGATCAGTGGTATACTTTCTTTGGCTATAAGAACTATTTATTTTGTTTTATGCATTCATGAATAATTTTTCAATTGAAAAAGTACACAAACAGTACACTGTAATATAGCCTGCAAGATCAACATGCTTAGTCTGTAGTAACTCGGCACTGGATTTCCCTGGAAGTGATTTACAAGGCAGAAGAATATATTTCCTGACTGGACTACTGCAACATGCTCTATATGGAGCTGTCCTTGAAGATGTCTTAGAAGCTTTAATCGGTACAAAATGCAGCCTTGGTACTCTGGTTTGGGGTCAGCTACACATATTTCCAGTGCTGTTGTCAACTTCCCTGGTTACCTGGTTGCATCAGAGCTCTCTTCACCATGCTGGTTAATACAATCTTAGGATCTCCTGACTATTCTACACACAATGCCATAGGATAATAATCATTATTATTACCCTTTAAAGCCCTTCACAGCCTAGGGTCCTCATTTTTGTTGAACCACAGTTTGTGGTACTCTCCTACATGCCAGCTGCATTCTTCAGGCAGTCTTCTCCTTGTGGTGACAATCTCTTAGGATTGTGTGCTTGGCAACCATCATGTTCTGTGCTTTTTCTGTTCTTTGGAAGGGCTTACCGTAGTGGGTGCAGAGGGGGCCTGCAGTTTCTGTATTTAAGAAAATGGGTAAAATGGTTTTATTTCAGAGACTGTTAGGTGCCACATAAAGTATTTTGGCAGATGTGGCTGTGTTTTTGTCTTATAAGTTGTTTTTATCTTCCATGTTGCTGTTTGGCTTGTGCATAGCTACATTGTTCTAATGTCTTTGCAACTTGTTGCTTTGTTATCTTGAATCTAAAGAAATAAGGTCAGAAACAAACGTTTTCAATAAATCTATTTTAAATATTTTTAAAATGACCACTCTCTGGCTATTGATTACCTGTTGCATCTCTGGGAGATAGTGGAAACCGGAGGAGGCACTGAATTAACCAGTCCTGGAGCATCTCTGAGCCAACACTTCTATGCCATCCTTGGCGGTACTTTGAGTACTTCTGGTTGATTACACTGTCCCAGCTGCTTATTGGGTGCTTACTCTGTCACTTCTAAGAGCATATCACTTCTATCTCATTTTTCAGAAACATACCTTCAGCAACATGCAGATAGAACAGTGGAATGGTATGAAGGAGGAACAAATAAATGGATTTTGGTAGAAATATCTTTGGAAAATTCCTGTGTATCCATGATGAACCCTTGTATTCATTTGAGGGGAAACTGTGCTAATCTGCTGCGAAATCAACAAAGCAATGTGGTCTTAATCAGGACTGACCCAAGATTGCTGTTGGGAATGTGTTAGTTCTTATTTTGTATGCATTTGGGTTTACATAGAAATGTCACAGGCCTAGTGTGACATTTTGGTCCTGTTGTTTGCCATCCCCTCCCCCAATCTTCTTTGTGTGCATGAAAACTATTCCACAATCATTCCATTAGGGTTTCTGAGATGTTGCCAGACTCTTGGCTGTTGTTGATAGCCATTAGTATTTAACCCTGGTTGAAAGCAAATAAACTGAAACTGAACCTACACAAGACAGAAGTGATGCTGGTTCGGAGGGCAGATGTCTTGAAGAACATTGTGCTTCTCACTTTTGATGAGGTTTCTCTGACATTGTCTTTATTAAGTCTCTTGGGGTTATTACTGGATCCAGTATTGCCGCTGGAGAAGCAAGTTAATGCAGCTGCAAAAAATATTTTCTTCTAACCTTAGCTTGACTACTCTGGTGACTCTGATCCCTGCCATGGCAACATCGAGACTAGACTACTGTAATAGACTACTCTGCACAAGTTTTCCCTTGAAGTCTATTTGGAGACTCCAGTTCAGAATGCTGCAGCTAAGTTATTATCAGAAACTAGGGTCCCGGTCACACGGGCCGGAAAATGCGGGGGGGCGGGGAAGCGTGGCTGTTAGCCCCGGAGCAAAGTAACACGTGGCAGCCCAATCACATGTCCCATCGAGGTCCCATGGTTAGGCCGTTAGGTGCCAATCACACGGCTATCCTGCAGCGTGGCAAAGAAGTGGCGCGGTGCGATCACACCGGCAATCGCTAGGCGCCGCTTCCGTGGCAAATGGGATTTTTTTTCTTGCCGAAGTTTGGGCTCATCATTTGGGCTCATCCTGTGGAGACTTACAAAAAACCCCAACATCCGGTTTGCAACAGGACATGGACGGGCGGCGGATGCCACGGGATTCACGCGGAAACGCAATCAGATGCCTGCCCTTGCCCCGCGTTTTCCGGAAACTAGTACCTCATATGTGGTAGTTTTTTACTCTGCATCTTTGGTGAGAAGCCATGGGTGTGCTACGCCTCCCAGATGTTCCGGTATGATCGCGCCCGGAAAATCTGTGGGATGATCGTGCCTTCAGCGCAGCAAATGCTCCGTGTAAACAGGGCCTAGGTAGAGAATGTATATCACCCCCAGTCTGTAGTCACTCCATTGGCTGCTCATCAGTTCCCAGGCTCAATCCAAGGTCTTGGCTATCACATACAAAGCCCTTCATGGCCTTGGCCATCTTATTTGTGGGACCACCTCTCTCCCTATGTTCTGCCACAACAGATTTGCTCATATCAGCTGGCCCTTCTACAGGTGCCATCCTGCAAATGGGCAAAATTGACAACTACCTGTGCTTGTGCATTCTCTGTTGTGGCCCCCACCTTATGGAATGGCCTCCCAGGAAAGGTTAGGAAGGCTCCTACTCATCTGGCTTTCAGCAAACTATGCAAAATGGAATCATTCAAGAGGGCTTTTTTTTGCATAGGTGATAGGACTGTACTGTACTGTAATGGGTTAGACAGTTGCATTGGTAAAGGGATAAGGACTGTGGTCTATCCTACCATACTGCTGCCTATCACTTTAAGTATGCTCCAACTAGGTAGCTTCTGCACCTTTTAATGTGTCATTTTAAATGCCTGTGCTTTGTTTCAGCTCTATTTTAGTCTTTTGGTTATTTTCAGGTTTCTGTAGTCCAAACCCTACTGCACTGTTAATTGGATGTCCCATCCTGTAGCTTATACTTGACTTACATGATGTAGTCTGCCTTGAGTCTCAGTGAGAAAGGTGGACTATAAATAACCTAAATAAATAAACCTACACCGAGGGTTGCCAACCCCAGGTTGGAAAATTCTTGGAGATTTGGGGGTGGAGCCCAGGGAGGAGCTTCAGTGGGGTATGATGCTATAGAGCAGGGGCGGCCAAACTTGCTTAACGTAAGAACCACATAGAATAAACATCAGATGTTTGAGAGCCGCAAGACATTTCATGTTATTATTGGAAAATATGCAGATTTGCTTTTTATTAACATTAAATGAGACTGCCAAAAATAACAACAAAAGAGGTAAAAGCAGATATTGGTAATGATATTTATTTGTCCAAAGTATTTGTTTGCTATTAATATTTAGCTTCTCCAGCCACCCTGCCAGGAGCCGCACAATATGTGTGAAAGAGCCACGTGCGGCTCTCAAGCCACAGTTTGGCGACCCCTGCTATAGCGTCCACCCCCCCAAGCATCCATTTTTTCAAAGGGAAATGAGCTCCGTAGTCTGGAGATGCGCTGTAATTCCAGGGGACCCCCTGGTCTCACTTGGAGGCTAGCATCCCTAGTATAACGCCACAGAAGCCATTTTCCAAAGCAGCCACTTTCTCAAGGGGAACTGATCTTGGTTGTCTGGAGGTCCATCATAATTCTGGTGTGTGTGTGTGTGTGTGTGTCTCCAGGCCCCATCCAGAGGCTGGCAATACAACCTGCACCACAAGTGAGCAGTGCTGATGATTTCAGTGAAATGCTTACTTGGACCAACTAATACCAATTCTGTCCACATATTTCAGTACTCTTTGGCGGTATATATGAAGTGTGGTGATGCAATCCATCTTTGTTGCTACTGCAACAGTACTGTGTAACTTCCTGTATGAACAAAAGGGTCACAGCGATCAACTGCTACTGAAAGAGGAGACTGCAACGCAGCCCTTGCTGTTTGTTGAGCAAATGCAAAAAGTACAGGGACACCTTAATATAAGGGGAAGAAAGATATATGATGTGAACAAACGTTTGTGCTTACACTATTAAGTGCTTTATGACATATTTGGACCATCCAGTTTTACCAGCTGCCAGCTTTGGCAGTGCTCTCTTTCTTTAACCTTAATTTGCAATAGGCAGAAATAGAATCCAGATCAAACCATCAGACCTTGGCATCTAGGACTGGAACAATGAGGAACCTCATGGCAATTCTCCTTTTGAAGGAATCTGGGGGCGTTGAACGTCTTTAGTGTTCCCTTGTGCTCGTATGAGTAAAGGTGTCTTGTTCAGATATCCTGGCTTTACACCAAAACTTGAAAACGTGTTACAGTGTCGGGGAACAAAGTAATCTTAATCCTTCTGATGCAGCCTACAGTATGGGACCCACTCTGATTTTTTTTTTAAAAAAAACAATCAACAAATGTGTATATTTCTCTCCTTTACTTTTACTTCCCTTAACAAAAAAGTAAGTAATGCTAGTATCCCTAATATAAGCCACTGTAGATTGGTGCGTGAGCTCAGTGGTCCTGGCTACCAGTTGTTTTTTGTAATCACTAAAAAGCTTTCTACAGCCTCCAGATCATCCCCTCCATTTCTACTGTCTTCTCCTGACCCAGGCCTTTGCCCAAAAGACTAGTCTTGCTGACAAAAATGTGCAGTGCAGTGCAAAGTGAAGTGATGCAATCAGAAAAGGGCAAGCTTTGGGTTTTGGGTTTTGTTTTCTTTTTACAAAATTTTATTATTTTTATTGAAATATTTACAGACCACCTTTTTGTTTAATTTTGGAAGCCAGGACCTCGGACAGCTTTGGGAGTAGTTAAGAGTGCAGGACCTGATTCTAGGTACCAATCACATGCAATTATTTTTGCAACCTCCTGGCATTACTTTTATCCACAGGTAGGGCTGTTTCCCTTGGACTGCAAGAAGATCAAATCAGTCAATCCTAAAAGAAATCAACCCTGACTGCTCCCTGGAAGGCCAGATAATGAAACTGAAGCTCAAATACTTTGGCCACCAAATGAGAAGGGAGCACTCACTGGAGAAGACCCTGATGCTGGGAAAGATTGAAGGTCAAAGAAGACGGGGACGGCAAAGGATGAGATGGTTAGACAGTGTCATAGATGCAACGGACATGAAATTGAGCCAACTTCAGAGGACGGCGGAAGACAGGAAGGCCTGGCAGGACCTGGTCCATGGGGTCACGAAGAGTCGGACTCGACTGTGTGACTGAACAACAACAAGGGCTGTTTCTCAGCAATATTGTTATTGGCCTCTCTTCTTGCGTGGGGAGAAAAAATATATAAAATTATTGATTGATAAATAGATTATTTGACTACTTGTTTTAGGCAGGGTCAGTATTTTTCATAAAGTATTGCTGGAGGATGTTTAGCTATTTTCTTGGTATTTCTCGTATGATTGACAACAGTCTTAAATTTGCCTGTTAAAATCTTAAGAAAAGTGTGAATTGTATGGTGTAGGTCTAATAAGCTGTAGGTATCTAAGGTACGAGTTTCTTAGGGGTCCCTGCCCTCACTCAGTCCTATCTGGACACTGTGGTCTTCATCACAGGCCCTCATTTATGCTCCCCCCCCATCTTTCGACATGAGGTGAGTGGCTTTGAAGGAAAGGGCCATGTGAATGGCTGACTCCTGGCTGTGGAATGTCCTTCCTCTCTTTTTGTGGATGGTGGCATATCTGGACATTATTTAATGACTGGCCAAGATTTTTTAAAAAGCTGCTGACTTGTAAATCAATTGGCATATGGTTTTATTTCCCCCTTGGTTTCATGCTTTTGGTTGCACTGTGGCTTCAGTCAGCTCTTAGTTCTTCTGCTGTTTTTAGTCATTCCAGTTCATTTTGGCTGGTTTTGTATTTTGTTGTTGTTTACTGATCATGGGCTGGTTTTATACCTGAATCATATATTGTCGTGAATTGCCTTGTCTGTGGATGGGAGAGTCTGCAAATATTTTAAAATCATTAATAGCTAGTTAATGGAGTAGCTGGATAATAAATGCTTCCTAGCTCAGGCACTGTCTCCTATTGGTGATAACAAGGATGTTAAAGAGAGATACCAGGTGCTACTTTTGGTCCAACAAATGTCTCAGTATTTTCTGCTGTAAGTGAAAGCAGCTTTCCCAGCTTGGGATGTGTATGTCTTTTTAGCTCCCTCTGAAGTGGGAAGTGAGCTGAGGTCTGTCCTGTGGTAGTCATTCTGTGTGGCTTATGGCTGCTGGCAACTTGATGATGTAATCTTTGCAGCAAGGACTTGTCCAATGTGACTCTTCTTTGCCACTGATGTCATTAGAGATTTTTTAAAAAGTAGTAGTGCTGTTTCACCCCCCCCTCCCAACATCAGTTTGGCAACAGGTGGAATTAGGCTTTAGAATGTTTCCCCCCTCTGGTGCTTCATCTAAGAAAAAAATGGATTAGAAAAGTCACTATTCCTTGGAAATAATTTATTTGTTGTATTACTTGGTATAGAGTGCCACCCAGTGGTTGAATTCTGATCAGACTGCTGTTACCCATCCCTTTCCTAACATGTGTGGTTTGCCAGCATTGTAAAACAGAATTAGCAGATCAGTGCCACAAAATGAGCTTATGTTTCTGAAATATGGTAAGAATCTGACCCTGCAAAATTTTGGTCCACGCACAATATTTCAATTTTTAGTAAGGTTTGAAGAGCTAAAAAAAAAAAAAGTGAATTAAAAAAGATAGTGTGGGGCTATGTGCAGAAAAGTTAGCTGTAGCTGAAATAAGTTTTTAAAAATCTCCACAGCCAACCAGAAGCTGTGCTTGGAGGAGACCTCACCAGACTGCCCACTTTTTAAAACACTTGTTGAGTGTCAGGAACAGTGTTGGTGGATAGCAATGGTGACCCTTGGTGCCACGGGGTGGGGGGCTGCTGTAGGCCTTCTAAATCTATTCCTTCCTTCCTTCCTTCCTTCCTTCCTTCCTTCCTTCCTTCCTTCCTTCCTGTTTATATCCCGCTCTCCCAGCCAGGGCCGGCTCAGGGTGGCTTACATAAGATCAGAGATGGAAGGTGAAATATGCAGATAGATTTACACTCGATTCATACTGCAGAAACAGGGCCATTCCTCCTTCCTTTTTTTCTGGCCAGTGAGGGATTATCATGGCTGTAGTTAGCAAGCATGGGAAGTGAGATGCCATCCTTGGCTCCACCTCCATATAAGTGGAAGGTTCTCAGAGCCCAACCTGGTCATGGTTTGTTGGATGAGTTTCATTTGTTGTAGCTCAAAGACATTGACAGACCGCTTTGAGAAAGGGTTGCCAACCTCCAGGTGAGGCCTGGAGATCAACCAGAATTACAACTATCTTCAGACTACAGAGATCAGTTTCCACGAAAAAATGGCTGTTTTGGAGAGTGAACTCTATGGAATCACATCCCCATGGTCGGAGCTTCCCAGGCATCACCCCCTGAATCTCCAGGAACCTCACAACCTGGAGCTGGGAATCCTACTTGGAGAGTTACAGTGTGCTACCTCATCACTTGACTCTTACCTTTCATGGCTGTTGTAGCAGAATGTGCCCAAGCTGGCCTGCAGGTCACATTCTGCCTTGCCCTCCTAGGAGTTGCCTACTCCCTGGAGGGGCTTTTCCCTTTTATTCTCCAGTAGCCACCACCACCAACTGTTCAATATAGGGATTTCCCACTGAAGGGATCAGGTCCCTCAGCTCCCCTTCCAACTCAGAGGCCTTACCTCAGTGTCTTCCACTCGCCCAGTGCCTGGCTACCATGGGGACAATTTAATGCTTTGTGTGCCCCTGGGAGAATACCCAGTTACAATGGGGCCACGGTGGCTCAGATGTTAAGATGCTGAGCTGCAGCCTGGAGGGTCAGTAGTTTGAGACCCTAGTGCCACGTGACGGAGTGAGCTCCCATCTCTGGCCTCAGCTCCTGCCAACCTAGCAGTTCGAAAGCAAGACATTGCAAGTAGATAAATAGGTACTGCTTTGGTGGGAAGGTAACAGCATTCCTGAAGGCTCGTCTGAACATCCCACCCCGACCCCGTTTAGGCGGCGAGCAGATTTTAGCTCGCCCGCGGAGCCAAATGGACCATGTACGGCTTCAGCTGGCTCTGCGGGACCCGATGCCCCCTGGCGGTTCATTAGATGAGCTTGTGGGGGACTGGCATGGCCGGCTCTCCGCAGCCATCGATGTGATCGCTCCCCGGCGCCCTCTGCGCCCTCGCACCAGGTTGGCCCCTTGGTATACCCAGGGGCTCCGACTTATGAAGCGGGAACTTAGACGGCTAGAGAGACGGTGGCGTCGAGCTCGTGACGAAGCATCGAGAACATCCTTCAGGACGCTTATGAAATCCTATGAGATGGCGGTCAAAGCTGCTAAGAAGGAATTCTATGCAGCCGCGATTGCGTCCGCTGGCTCGCGCCCAGCCCAATTATTTAGAACAATTCGGTCCTTAACAACTCTGCCACAGGGCAGACAAAACAGTAGGGAATTGGCTATAGGCTGTGAGGCTTTTGCGAGCTACTTCGCGGATAAAGTCTCGGTGCTCCGCCGTGATCTCCCCGCCACAGTTGAAACAGTGAGCGAACTTGAGGCCCCTTGCACGTCCTCGTTGAGTTTAGAATGTTTTGACTCGCTCAGTCTGGAAGAAGCTGACAGATTGCTCGGAACTGTGCGCCCAACCACATGCTCCCTGGATCCGTGCCCTTCCTGGCTCGTCAAGGCGGGCCACGAGGGGTTTCGAGGTGCTGTTCGGGAGATTATCAACAAGTCCCTCTTGGAGGGACGATTCCCGGAAGCACTTAAGGAAGCGATGGTCCGCCCTCTCCTGAAAAAACCAACCTTAGACCCGACCGAATTGGCCAACTATCGGCCGGTGTCTAATTTGCCCTATTTGGGCAAATTGATTGAGAGGGCGGTGGCGACACAGCTTCAGGGCTTTCTGGATGACGCTTCTGTCCTTGATCCACTTCAGTCCGGCTTTCGCCCTGGTTACGGGACGGAGACAGTGCTGGTCGCCCTTACTGACGATCTCCGGAGGCATCTGGATCGAGGGGGTGTGGCGGCACTGGTGTTGTTAGATCTGTCGGCTGCGTTCGACACGGTCGACCACCAGTTGCTGACCCACCGCCTCGCCGACGTGGGGATTCAGGGACTCGCCCTTCAATGGCTTGTCTCCTTTCTCCAAGGTCGGGGACAGAGAGTGGAGATCGGGGAACAGCGGTCCCAGAGGCACCCACTTGAATGTGGTGTCCCTCAGGGGGCAGTGCTTTCCCCGATGCTCTTTAACATCTATATGCGCCCTCTCGCCCAGATTGCCAGGAGGTTTGGGCTGGGTTGTCATCAGTATGCAGATGACACCCAGCTCTATCTGATGTTGGGCGGCCGGTCGGCCTCCGACCCTGAAGACCTTCAACAGGGATTACAGGCTGTGGCTGAGTGGCTCAGGCTGAGCCGGTTGAAACTAAACCCAGCGAAGACGGAGGTCCTGGGCCTGAGTCGGAACGGGATGGGGTTAGGGCTCCCTCTCCCGACCTTCGATGGGGTGCCTTTGGTGCCTGCGTCGGAGGTTAGGAGTTTGGGAGTGCTCCTGGACTCCTCCTTGACAATGGAGGCCCAGGTAGCAGCCACTGCCAGGTCTGCTTTTTACCATCTGAGGCAGGCTCGGCAGTTGGCCCCTTTCCTCGACCGTGATGATCTGGCTACAGTGATCCATGCGACGGTCACCTCAAGGCTAGACTACTGTAACGCTCTCTACATGGGGCTGCCTTTGTCGTTGATTCGGAGGCTGCAGCTGGTGCAGAACGCGGCAGCTAGGCTGCTGCTGGGCCTCCCCAGGTGGGAGCACATCAAGCCTGGGTTGAAGGCGCTGCACTGGCTGCCCATAGCATACCGAATCCGCTTCAAAGTGCTGGTACTTACCTTTAAAGCCCTATATGGCCTGGGTCCGACATACCTGAGGGACCGCCTTTCCCCGTATATACCCCCAAGAGCACTTCGGTCGGGGACCCAGAGCCGTTTAGTGGCCCCGGATCCCCGAGAGGTACGATATGCTGCAACAAGGGCTAGATCCTTCTCAGTGGCGGCCCCTACCTGGTGGAATGAGCTCCCGGAAGAGATCAGGGCCCTGCGGGATCTTATGCAATTCCGCAGGGCCTGCAAGACGGAGCTCTTCCGCCAGGCCTTTATGTAGGGGCTGCCGCACCTGCCCCCCCCTTCCACCACTACCAACGGTGGAAATACCATCAAAGTTGGATCGCCCTTGATGGCCCGGTGGCAAGACGGACTATATGGCGGCAAGATCAGCCGATTAGCTTGGATTTAGACTGCCGGTATTATATTAGTATAACTAGCGCTGGCAGGGGTTACTTCCTGTAAGAGACAACTGTAGACCATCTTGGAACTTAAAAACTTAAAGCACTTTATTACTATTACTATTAACAGTATGTATTGATTGTATTCTGTGATTTTATCGGATTTTATTGAATTTTATGTATGGGCCTATGCCCCTTGTAAGCCGCCCTGAGCCCGCTTGCGGGGTAGGGCGGGGTAGAAATACCTGAATAAATAAAATAAATAAAAAAATTCCGTACACCTCAGCGTTTAGTCATGCCAGCCACATGACCACAGAGAAGTCTTCAGACAGCGCTGGCTCTTCGGCTTGAAAACAGAGATGAGCACCACCCCCTAGAGTCGGATTTGACTGGCTTTCGAGCAAGGGAAACTGTAATGTATCCATCTCAGAACACACGCGTGGCCATTTCACCACGCGGTCATGCGAAGCTGCCGAGCTTTGCTCGCAGTAACAATGGGACAAGCGGATCCTAGCTGGCACCTATTGGCAGGCTAGGCTCCCAGCCACTAGGCTCCCAGCCACTGTAAATAGCCAATCACTTGTGTGTGGGTGTGTTTTGGGTGCGGGGTTGTTGCACATATAAACCAGCCTGCGAGCTGGTTATTTTGTCTTGTTCTGAGCTGAAATAAAGTACGAGAGCTGAAATCACTAGTAAGTCTCAGTACTTTTCACTGGTGACGGTGGGATTCTAACTCCCATGAACAACGACCCGGATGAAGATTCGAGCACCGCATCGAGCCCAACACCGAGACCGACGCAAGCTGCTCCGCTTCGCACCCGGGTTCTCCGGTAGCCACTCACCGCTCCACTCCTTGCTCCGTACCTCACCCTGCTGACCCCGAGAGCAGCAGCACTTCCTGCCTCGTTCCAGCCACCGCTGCCGCCATTCCCTCACCACCCTCACCACGTGTAGCAGTACAATGGCTACCTCCTAGGAAAACATCGCCGCTTTCGACATCTCCCGCCCTGCACAGTGGGAGACCTGGCTCGAGATCCTGGAGAGCTACTTCGACTGCCACGACATCATAGACTCGGGTAAGAAAAAGGCCCATCTCCTCCGGTCCTGTGGCATAGACACCGTCTTGCTGCTTAAGGACCTCATTGCGCCGAAGCAGACCATGGGCGTGTCCTATGTGGTGCTGGTGAAAGCGCTTCATAACAAGAGTTTTTAGTCAATATATATTTATTAGTAACGATTTTTTAAAGTGCTCTTGGATTTAGACGTCAATGTAGTTAGAATTTTTTAAAGCAAAGTGTTTACTGTTTGGTATTTATACTCTGCTTGGTTTTGTTATTTTTGATGTAGTATTAAAATCTTTAATAATAAAAAGAAAGAAAGCGCTGACCGACCACCTTTCACCAAAGCCCACAAAGTTTGCTGAGTGCATGGACTTTTTTGTGCGGGTCCAAGGGCCAGCCGAGCCGGCCTCCAAGTTCTTGGCCGGGCTCTGGCGGGTGGCCACCAGGTGTTCATTTCCTCACCTGGCAGATGCCTTGCTAAATCAGTTCCTCTTGGGTCTCCGGGAGCCCAAGCTTTGGAGGAAACTGGTTAGCCAGAACAACCTAGATCTAGACAAGGCGCTCAGGGAGGCCGCGACCTACGAGAAGGTGCACCAAGACCGCTGGATGTGGGCGGTCCATCGCACTCAGGCAACGCTTGAGTCAGACGACTCCGAGAACGATGAAGTGCTCCAGGTCCGCCGCCGTTCTTCCCAGCAGCATCGCCCCGGGGGAGCATCATTGGCCAAAGCCCCCTCTGCATCGTCCAAATGCGCCAGCTGTGGGGAAGTGCACGAATGCCACGGTTGCCGGTTCTGGGATGCCGTCTGCCGCTCCTGCAACAAGCAGGGCCACATCGCCAGGGTCTGCCACTCCCGACGACCACCACAGAAGACTTCCACCCACCAGAGCTTGGATTTACACATGGACCTGCATACCCTCTCAAGCCACCACCAGCTGCACCAGGTAAGCAACTTGCCCCCCGATAGCCCCCATAAGGTACATGTTACGGTGTTGATAGAGGGGTCCCCCTGCAGTATGGAAGTTGACTCTGGCTCTTCCTACTCTATAATCTCAGAGGAAATGCTGTGCTTGCTCTGTCCACTGGGGGGACCTTCTCTGAAGAAGCCACAGGGGTTTAAGTTACAGGACTTTAGCAAGAACCCTGTGGCGGTGCGGGGTTGTGGCAAGTTTGCAGTGCAGTTTAAGGATTTCAATAGACAATTGGACTTGCTGGTGGTGGGTGGAAGATGCTCCAGTTTGTTGGGACTTTTGTGGTTCAGGCCCCTGGGATTGCAGCTCACGGGGGTGAATCAGCTCCGGGCTGAGGATTTCGCGGCTGTGAGTTCCCCAGGGGTTTTGATGGTACTCTGGGCCGATACACTGGGACCCCCATCTCACTCGAACTCGACCCAGCCATCCACCCCATTAGGATCAAGGCCAGGCATCCCCCCATAGCTAGGAGGCCTAAAATCAAGGCTGAGCTAGATCGTTTGGTGGCCCAGGGGGTGTTAGAACCCATAGCTTCCGCATGGTGGGAGACTCCGATAGTCACCCCAGTGAAGCCTAATGGCGACGTGCGAATCTGTGCCAATTACAAGTGCACCCTGAATAAAGCCCTCCAAGACCACGCGTATCCAGTACCGGTGGTCAGCCATATGTTGGCCACACTGGCAGGGGCACGGATTTTCGGCAAGCTGGACTTGGCCCAGGCTGTGGGCCAAGTCCAGGCTGTGGTGGTGGAACCTCTGCACCGTTTGCTGGACACTGCCCGGGGAAAGTGATGGGGCACGATAACGCTTTTGAGCCACCTTCCGTTGCCGTCCATGGATTCGGACCCGGCTCCAGCTCACCAGGTTGCCTTGCTGGAGGGTCTTCCCAATCGGCCAGTACACGTTCGTGAGGTGGCCTGCCGCACAGCCCGGGACCCGATCCTTTGCCACGTCTTGGACTGGGTGAGAAGGGGGTGGCCTATGGCCTCAGCGGGGGCAGACTTCACAGTATTTGCCTCCCGCAAGGACGAGCTGTCGTCCCACAAAGGCTGTTTAATGTGGGGTGGCCGGGTGGTGATTCCGACTCCGTTAAGGGAATGAGTCCTCACAGCACTACACAACACACATCCAGGGGTAGTCCAGATGAAAGCCCTGGCCAGAAGTTATGTCTGGTGGCCAGGGCTGGACCGGGACATTGAGGACCGGGTGAAGCACTGTCAGCCCTGCCAAGTATCTCGACCTGAGCTTTTCCGAGCTCCCGCCAGGGCCTGGGAATCATCACACAAGCCCTGGTCTCGGCTCCACCTGGACTTTGCGGGGCCATTCCAGGGTCTTTATACTCGTGGATGTGTACAGCAAATGGCTCGAGGTCATCCCGGTGCCGTCCATGTCCTCATGAGCAGCTGTCCGGGCCATGTGGCACATCTTCAGCACCCAGGGGATTCCGGACACCCTTGTCACTGACAACGGTATGGTGTTTACCTCTAGTGAATTCCAGGACTTTACCCGTTATTATGGAATTCGCCACGTCAGGTCAGCCCTGTTCCACCCTGCGACCAACGGCCAAGCCGAGCGCATGGTGCACACGACCAAGGAGGTGCTCTGCCGCTTGGATAGTAAGGACTGGGACTACAAGCTGGCAGATTTTCTCTTTGGTCAGAGAACAACGCCCCACACCACGATGGGATGGAGCCCAGCAGAGCTCCTTTTGGGACGGTGCCTGACGACCCGGCTGGATCGCCTCCATCCTGAGTTTTCCCCACCACTAGAGCTATCCGTCAGTCCAGTCCCAGCACACAGATTCTGTTCACGGGCTGTTGTTCCAGTGCCAGAATACTCCGGCTACTCCCAGGGGCTGTCATTCCAGAGATCTTAGTGGAAAATCGGTTCCACATTTTCTTTGCAACTCTTCTTGTGCTGTAATGTATTTCAATATCTACTACACCCAGGGGCTATCATTCCACTCTGGGAGCTGTCATTCCGCAAATCCATTCCGCATTTTCTTTGCAACTCTTCTTGTGCTGTAATGTATAAAGGAGTCCATGCAAGTCTAGTTGGCATTCCTAGCTCCCATTATTCCCAATGGGCCTTCAAGCCTTTCCCATTGTTTCCAATGGGCAATCCTGTCCTTTCTTTTAGTACATCCCCCTTCAGACAGCCTGACCATGTTGGCAAATGGACAGCAGACTGCTGGGCATTTTGGGGTGCTTTCTAAATTCAGAGGTTCCACATTTTGAAAAATACCTTTTGTGCCACAAAGGATCATGATGCGTTAGATCCATGATACCATCTAGGATGTTGCTCACAAACCTTTCAATCGGATGGTGGTTGTGTGTTGTTTCAGGGAAAGAATCAGGGCAATTCAGGAGGATCTGTTTCAGGCTGGGAGGAAGAAGAGCCTTTGCTGTTTGCAGCCATCCAGGTGGGGGCAGAAAGGTAGCCCTTCAAGGAGTGAGGCTGGCTCCCCCTCCTCCTCCACCCTCCCGGGCTCGCGGAGCCTGCCCTCTCCTCACCAGGTGCACCCGGCTCTGCTGCACATGGGAACCGAGGGGCCAAGCTCTCCCAGCAGGCTGCTCAGTCCCCACCCCCAGCAAAGCGCGGGGATTCCAAGGTCCGGCATCCTCCACAGCAGCAGCCCCCTGGCACTCTCCCTCCCTCCCTCCGCCAACAGAGAGGACCAGGAGGAGGAGGTGCTGAGCCGGCTGGATGAGCACAGCCAGGGCGACCGCCCCCAAACTGGTAAAAAAAAAGTTTTTAATTTTTTTTTAAAAAAACCCTTCCACTTTGAAATTGGGAAGGGGGATGGTTTTTTTTTTTGCAAGCATCACAAGCCCGGGGGAGGCTGAGACCTCCCTGGAAAATTTTGGGGATAGCCCCCGCCCCTGCACCCCCCGGAACTCTACGCCTAAGGTACCAAGACCAGTTTCAACTGGGACCAGTTTCAACTGGGACTTAGAGCAGAAACAGCTTTGGTCACCCTGTTGAACAGCCTTTGTGAAGAATATGACTGGGTATGTGTCTTTGTTAGTTCTACTGGTTCTTTTGGTGGATTTCAATACCTTTGGCCAGTACCTCTGAATCATCTGGCTGGGGGGGGGGGAACTGGGAGTTTTCTTAGGTCCATTCTTATCTAGCTGGCAGGTTCCAGAAGGTAGAGCTGGGGGAGAGTTGTTCAGTACTGTGGCAATTATGTCACGACGGAACAAATCTTTCCCCAGAACGATTTAATACCTATATGAAACCACTCGGAGAGGCCATCCATAGATTTGGAGTTAAACACCATCAATATCCGGATGATGTACAACTCTGTTTTTCCTTTCCACTAATCTCAGGTGAGGTTGTTGATGTTCTGAATTGGTATGGCTTCTGTTGATATGGGACTTGCTTGATACGATTGTACAGATCTCCCTGAAAAAGCATAAGTGAAATATGTATTTTCTCCACTGCACTGTTTTGTTGTTATTTGCTCCATCTTTGGTGCGGCCTTCTTCATCTGTATGCTTCTGCTTCTGCTGACCATGGAAATGGGAGGCAGTGTACTCTGGATGTGGTTGTACTTCCCTTGAAGGAGGAGGTTTGCAGCTTAGGGTTGATAGGGTTGATTCCCCAACTGCAGTCTTTCCTTAGAATCATAGAATCATAGAGCTGGAAGGAACCTTCAGGGTCATCTAGTCCAACCCCCTGCACAATGCAGGAAATTCACAAATACCTCCCCTCCACCTCTTGAAAAGCATGATCTGGCAATGACGATCTTTATGCTAGCTACCTCCAGGTAAGATTACCAGTGTGATGTAGTGGTTAAGAGTGTTGGACAAGGATCTGGGAGACCAGGGTTTGAATCCCTGCTCTGCCCTGAAAGCTTCTTGGATGACCTTGGGCCACTCTCACCCCTTAACATCTCACATTGTAGTTGTGAGGACAAAATGGAAGCAAGGACAATTGTCCATTGGGGAGAAAGGTGAGGTTTAGATGAAGCAAATAAATAATTCTTTCTAATAGGACTGCCCTTAAAGATGTTTCAGAAACTTCCATGAGGCTTGCTTGTATGGACTACAGGCAGCATGTAACATTGCTGCTTAAAAAACTGCATTGACTGTTTGTCTGTTTCTGGTCCCAATTCAAGGTGCTGGTTTTGACCTACAAAGTCTTCCATGGCTTGGGACCAGAGTACTCAAAGGGATCTCCTGCTCCCATATTGTAATGCTTTGTAGCGCAGTAATCCTCTCAGGTCCATCCTCCCATGTCCCTCAGATGTAAGGTAGAAGTGGTAGAACATTTGCTTGAAATGGAGACGGTCCCAGGTTCAATCCTTGGTATCTCTAGTGAAAAGATCTGGCAGTGTGTCATGTGAAAGACCTCTGCCTGAGACCTTGGAGAGCCACTGCCAGTCCGAGTAGACAGTGGACCAAGGGTCTGATTCAGTTTAAGGCAGTTTCATGTGTAAGGTCTTTCTCATGGCTGCCCTGTCTGGTTCTGGAATACTGTCATCCTCTCCTTGTGCCTGGCATCTTCATTGGATGACTTTCTATCTAAGGAAATATATGTTTATTCCAGCTTACTTATACTTAATGGACTGCTCCATTTGTGCTGATTACTTACTATTGTCAGGTTTTGATAGAGTAGCTATAGTTTTTGGTATTTTAGTGGCGTTTAATTACTGCTAGTATGCTTGGTTTCTGGTATTTGTGTCAGGTTTATTGTATACATTTGACATAAGTTTGTAGCTGTTTTTACATTGTTGGCCTTTATATTGCTTGTTGTTATGCACTATCTCATGTGCTTTGTAATGGAGAAGCATCATATAAATATTTGACATGAATGAATGTCTTATTTGGCCTTTAGGATGAATAGAATATGCTGTGAGTTGAGCATTCCCCAACCACAATTAAGGCAATACTAGAGAGCTACACAGTTTATCCTCTCCATCACTACCCATCCTTGTTCAGGTATGATTAAGAAAACCAAGATTTTTAACCTGTCTGATGGGATGAGGGTAGACATAGGGATAGCTTTAGGAAAACTGTGCAAGAACATGTACACCCAAAATGTCTGCTATACAATTTAGACCAATTTCAAGTGTTCAAAATAAGTATTGTTCATTGGTACTGCTTGCATTCTGTAATAAAATTGCAGTTCAAGCAGAGGTCTTATTGTACATAACTGGTGTAGTCCTGAAAGCATGAAAATGTTAAATGAAGTTAAAGCATCAATGATAACAGCTGTCAATCAAATCAAGACCCTTTATAAATTGAGCGGGGTGCTGGCCAAAGGAATTGTGTGTCTGTATAGATGGCTATAGTGAAGGAAAGATCCTTTAAGATTATAAGTTATCATTTACAGCAGTATCATCAGCCTTTGCACTGCCTTTTTGTTGTTACCAATGTCCAACTTTTTTTAAATTAAAAAACTCCAATTCCAAAATATAAACACATTTATCTGTAAAATATAGTAGTAGTAGCTCAAAACTCACAGCATTTTAAATTTTGTTCTCAAATCCAGTGTTCAGCCAAAGTGGCAGCAATGTGCTCTATGGCACAGTCCTGATAACAAACAACTGCCCACACTCTGTACCAGTGAATCCTTCCATAGCCTTCATGGATTGCCTTATTTTGTAACTAATTTTTATCTGCAGTTCATCATCTTAATCTTTTCTATTTGAATGGTATGGATGTGTAGTCAATTGTTTCAGTTTTTCTTTTATTTCATTTATTGAGGTAACTTTTACCCTACCTTTCTACTTAAATGAAACACCCAAGTTGGTTTGCAAACAAAGAATAAAATTAGGGATAAATAATACTAATGTTTAAAATCCTTGTTTGGTTTTATTCTGTGTTTGCAAGGTTAAAAAGTTGTGTTTACATTAGCATTATTCCAAAGTTTAGCAGTAGTGCAGACCCTGGAAGGTGGTGGACAACAACATGTGCTATTGACACTATGCCTTTTACCTTGCAGATGATTACAACTTTGTCTGCATTGGCTCAACAGCTATGTCCATACAGGAGAATGGGTGCAATGTTATTCCTGGGTAAAGAAGTACCTTCTGTTCCTTCTTCTCATGTTGGACTTGCTAGAACTGATAGAGCAAACTCATCCTAAGAGACCTGTTCTCCTTCCTTCAAGAAACCAGCACTGCAATACAGGAATATGTCATTGCAACAGAATGAAGCTGCAATGGGAACAAAATGTGAGCCACTTTGTGCTCCTTCTATAGATCAAAGAGTAGTATAAGAACTTAGGGGTATCATATGATATGGGAAGACTTCTTCCAACATTGCTCCCAACTTGCTAGAATTCCTTCAGGTGGAGACTGTGTTTCTTATTTCATTGGTCGATGTAAATAACCACTCTATCAGAAAAAGTCCAAAGGAGTATCTGCTAACAAGGAACTGAACCCCAGAGGGGGAAGGAAAAGGGTACAGGTAGTAAAAACCTCTTTCCCATCATGTGGTGGCCAAGACAGCTAGGCTGGGTCCACGTGGAGCTATCCTAACCTGTTCATCACAGCTTCTTTATGATGCACAATGCAGATACTATAAGGCTTGTTGTCATGGAGCCAATGTACAACCTCATTGTGGAAAAAGCACTAGAATTCACATGCCCTAAATTGGTATGTGTAGCTAGCCAATAAACCAGTCTTTAAAGCAGGAAAGTAAATGATTTCTCAAAGAAGTGGGGAAGAAATGGGTCACTGGAAAAAACCTCCTCACCATGTTCCAACTGTGAGTATTCATAAGTGGCCTCTTTTTTCATGACGGAATTTAAGTCCTGTGCGTTTGCCTGTAATTGGAGCAATATGCCTTTGTCTGGTCATGAAAGTTTCCCATAACCACATAGAATTTATGAGCAGGAAAAAGGGGCATGGGTTAGACCCACACTAAATTGGAAGTTCCTATGAATTTTCCCTTCCCATTGCACCCCCCATGTCATTCCTCCAGATTCCCACATCCCCGAGGAGCAGCATGTTGTGGAGATCAGACAGCTGGTGTGTGTGTGTGTGTGTGTGTGTGGTAGGAAAGATTCATTTTGCTATTGGAAATTTTAGTCTGGATCCAACCCTGTATTTTGTTGTTGATATGTAACTAGCCTTATTGTGCCTAGGACCTGTGTTCCTGATGATTATAGACACATTGCTACAGGCATGCCATAGCTTGCATTTCTTTGAGGCAGCTTAGTTTAGCTAAAATTAGCATGTTTATGTTTATTAGGCTGCTGTTCCTTCTTAAGATGTATTTTCAAAGTATTGGCATCTTTTTCTCAGCCCAGTGACAGATAAATTGTTTGGTGCTGAGAAGAATCATATTAGAAGTTCTCAGCGTTGTATTTTCAAATCTATCCGTGCAGAAATGAGGGTGCATCATAGAAAAGAGTCCCTGTCTGATTATGATAAAGAATCACCACGTCTCTTTGGACATGTTTAATGGTGAAATTTACAAATCTCTTAAATCAAAATATTTATAACTAGGAATTATCTCCTGTCCTAAATACTTGCATTGCTCGACTGGTCTTCATTGCCTGCATGATACTTTTTAAAGTGGTGTTTCATGGAGCAGTGGTCACCAAACCTCATTCTTAATTCAATTTTTGCATGGGGAAACCGTGGAATGAAGATGCAAGAATATTATGTCCCAGCTCAAGTTTGACTCCGAGGTTACAAACAGCAGATAAAATATTAAAGGGATTTAAAGATGGAGTGTTAACATGCTTGCAACAGCACCTGGAAGAGTTTTGATCATCTTTGGAGGAGAGAGAGGGACTCTGAATTACATCACAAACCACTGTCAGATCTGGGCTTGCTGGACCATATATTTAGTGGGTAGGGTGTGCGCACCATCTGAGTCTTACAGTTCACCACAGAATTAAGAGTGGTTTTTAGTCAGTGGATAGAAATGGTTTAAGTGTACTTACCTCTTTTGGACTGTCACCCTCATCTGCGGTCAGCTGTGCAGTCCAATCCTGTGCCCATTTGCTTGAAAGTAGGTTTAGTGGGGCTTACCCTAAATGTGCATAGAATTATAGCCTTCATCATGAAAATCATTTGCCTACTAATCTACTCCAGGTGTAGTTGGGAAATTTTTTCCTTTCCAGCTTTAGCCATTATAGAGCATCTGTCCCCCTTTCAGTTCTTTGAAATCATTTATATTTGCTAGTACTGTTGCCAAAGTAAAGTCTCCAGATAAAAGAGAAATGCTATAGACATTTTCTTCAAACTTATTTTCCACCCTAGCCATTTTGTAATAAATGGTTAGTGCAAGGTTCTGTATACCAGCTGGATAAACGAGAACATAGTTTGATTCCCTTTCCGGTGTTGCTGTCTTCCTGCATGTCTCACATCTCCACCCCTTGATGCTTCATTTAATACATATATCTACTGCTTTAGGGTAAGCCCTGGGGTTTGCAAGTAAATTACAGTAAATCACAAATAATTGGTATTCACCACTCCAATAGTAATTTCACACACTGTCTAAGCCCTGTTACATTTCCCCCCAAAGGGTTTCAAGTACCTTGGAATATTTATCCCATTGCCCATGCAAACTATTTCAAAATGACTCATTTTCTGAATGTTAAGTATTGTGGCATTCTATGATTTCTCTCCAGTTACTCCCACCCCTTAATATTTCCCACGAGACAGAAAAATACTGAAATTCCTTTGAGTTTTGAAAAGGGTGGATTTTAATTAACTGCCCTGAGAGAGGTTTTACAGCATGGATTGTTTAGATCTAAGTGGCATTAATACATTCCTACACAACACCTTCATAATGGTTTCTGCATAATGGTTTCAAAAAAGGGGTGTGAGTGCATGTAACACTTACAGTATATTACAAGGTTATTTTTTACAGGTCATTTGAAAATATTTTTCTATGCTATTTCAGTTCTCTGGAATTGAAGGAGCCCCCCCCCCTTTTGTACACACCATTCACTTTTATAATAGCAACATAATTGCCTCAAATATGTTTCTATTGAAAACATTAGGGACAGAATCAAAAGCCACAAACACCTCTACAAAACTTGGATTATACACGATAGCCTATGAAGTCGCAGTTGGGAAGAAAGGGAAAGTATTTTATTTGGTGTTTGGTCCTGTGATCCATAAAGAAGTGGAAAATTGAAGTTGCACAATCCATTTTGGTTCTAATTCTGGCACTATCATTACATTTTTTAAAAGTAGACTTCTTATGGCTGCTCCTATAACCTACAATGTCAGTAGTAATTTCAAACTTGCAGTGTTAGGATAGAGAGGGCATCATGATTCCTTTGGATTTGATCAGGATTCAGAGATATACACAACTTCCTAGACCAATCAAGGAGGCACTGGCTTGTATCCAACCACACAATCTCAAAGGAAATTTTTCTTAAGAAGGGAGGTTCACTGAGCTTCCTGAATTTTTGATGTTTGAGGTCAGTAGACGCTCAAGAATAGCACAAAGTGAGACTCAGCAGTACGAGCGGGAATTGGTGGAAATCTCTGTCCATTCTTAAGAAGACTTAAGTTCCATTTGGTCTTCAGAAAGTGTGGTTGTATACAGGCCTCTGGGACTTTTCTAGGGAATATCTTAACTAGGGTTTCCAACTTTTAAACTGGTCCCTTTGGCTGTCCATTTGATATCAGTTTGATCTGCAGCAAATATCAGGTGATGTTATTTACCTCCATTCAATGAAAACTTTTTACTGCCCATTTGCACATACTAAAGGGAAAAGGACATTTTTTCCTGGGCAGATGGCAACACAAATTTTAGGGCTCAAATTGATTTTGTATCTTAATTCATAAAATACAAATTGCAGAGGCATGTAGAGAAGAGGGGATAGTTTAACCAACCTCTCCTCAGTTTCGCTATTTGAAATCTGACTCTATACTTTGTTGTACCATTTTAAAGGAGAAAAGACTTCTTCTTTTCTTTTTTTTTTAAATGAAGATAATTCTTTTGAGGCTAAACTTTCTTTGAAAGGATTCAAGAAAAGTTGAACTTTCTATGAAAACATAGACTGGAACCTGCTGGATTTTTAATTTTCATTCGGAATGAGGATGAGTCCACTGAACTTGTGCCCCCCCCCTTTATTTTATTTTCTTGTATTCAGAAATACTGTTATCAATGAGCTGGGGGGGGGGGAAAGAGCCCTTCATTTTTTACTTTCTGCTTTCAGAAGATAGACTGGAATCAACAACAACATTTCAAAACAAATCCTCTCACAGACATCACTCTGAGGCAGATAGATTCAAGGTCTGTCACCACTAGCAGGAGATAATCTGGTAGGGTAGCTGAAAGAAAGTGCTTTAGCTGCACATGAAAGAGAAATGCCTGCTGTGAAGCATTATACAAATGTTGAAGATGCTGGAAACATGCCAGCACTCCTTGGATATACAGACTGGAGCTGTAAGACATGCGGCTGCACTCCCACTGAGTGGTTAAAAGAAACCTGTCCAGGAATTCTACCCAGTACAGCCACAGTAACATACAATCCGGGCAAAGGGAGGAAGGAGCGCGGAGCAGCAGCTTGTGGGAAATCAGCCTGAGTGTAGATGGGGCCTTTCATGAAATGAGTCAGAAGGGCAGGCCATTCACATACTGTATTTTTAAAAGCCACTGGGTTGCCTACATTCAAAGTAACGACAATTTAAAGACTGCCTGGGATTTAAGGGTGAAGAATACTAGGGCAAAGCTGTTGCATGATGGATACTTTTCAAGGCCCTTTCTACATGACAAAATTATATTGGTGTACCACCATTCTACCTGTTATAGCTTTCCCCAAAAGAATCCTGGTATCTATAATTTGAAAAGGTGATGAGAATTCTCTGTTAGGAACTCTCTTCCTCCTACCTTAAAAACAAAATAAAATTAAATTGCCTGGGTCTGTGATTGGGAAGACTGTTGGCACAACTTAAGTTGGTAGTGTAGGTATGCCCTAACGATTGTTAGTGATAAAAAGCTTGTGCCCACGTTTAATATACAAAACCAACAAATTCCATCATGATATGTTTTGGAAGACTGTTGGCACAACTTAAGTTGGTAGTGTCGGTATGCCCTAACGATTGTTAGTGATAAAAATCTTGTGCCCACGTTTAATATACAAAACCAACAAATTCCATCATGATATGTTTGGGAAGACTGTTGGCACAACTTAAGTTGGTAGTGTAGGTATGCCCTAACGATTGTTAGTGATAAAAAGCTTGTGCCCACGTTTAATATACAAAACCAACAAATTCCATCATGATATGTTTGGGAAGACTGTTGGCACAACTTAAGTTGGTAGTGTAGGTATGCCCTAACGATTGTTAGTGATAAAAAGCTTGTGCCCACGTTTAATATACAAAATCAACAAATTCCATCATGATATGTTTGCTGAGGATCCTGCTTTTCATCCAACTTGTAAAACTTGATTAAAAGGAGAACAAGAGTCTTTGCTATATGTTTGATTCCACTTATCTTCCAACACTTGTTATCTCTTTATACTCATTCCACTTTCTTTCAATTCTGCCTGACCCCCGCCAACTTCTCCCTAACCTTCCTTTCTCTACTATTAATTTTCTTTGCCCCTGATTGTACGCGTGTCTCTGGAGAAAACTGAAAAGCTATTTATATTCAAAAGGAAATGATGATGGACAGAGATAAAAGTTTGGACAGAACTTGAAACATCAGCAGCAGAAAACTTATTTTGAACATGGGGCTCTTTTTGTAGCAGGTACTCATTTGCATATTAAGCGACACACCCCTAATGTAGCCAATCCTCCAAGAGCTTACAGTAGCTCCTGTAAGAAGAGCTCTGTAAGCTCTTGGAGGATTGGCCACATTAGGGGCTGTGGCCTAATATGCAAAGGAGTTCCTGCTACAAAAAGAGCCCTGCGTGACCTAGAAATAAAATCTAGAGGAAGAAAAAAACATGTGGGAGAAAGAGGAAGATTCATCCCTGCCACACATGAGAAAGTAGGGAGGAGGATCAACTGAGACAAAATTATGGACTCCCTCAGAGTAATGGGTGCTGAGGAAGATGGAAGACTGCCATTTTTCTGTTGGGCTGAGGTTCAGTCCATGCTTTGTTAGATCTTACTGAGAATCATGCAAAGGAGCAAAGAGGGTACTTCCTCAGACCCAATTCTGGGAATTCAGAGCTTGATATGAACGTCAAACTGCTGAAGTCTCTTCCTTATCCCTTGTTCTTGTTCTTAAAAAAATGATCTAGGGTTATTTTTCTGGTTAACAACTGAAAAATGCCTGCGAGTAGGTAAATTCTAAACATAAGAGGAAGCATACCTCTTCAGAAGTATAATTGTGAGCGTCAATGATATATAATCTTTGACTAGGGAGAAATGGTAATATCCAAGGGAGAGTTGAAGTACATAAAAAGGAGGAATAACCTCAAACATCCCTTTCATTTGGTGGCAGAATTTTTAACAAGGGTCTTTCAGAAAGCCCTCAGGCACATCACTGGTAGACATTTTCATATTTTCTTCAAGGAGTAATGTGACCTTCAATGTCTTGGCCAGATCCTTAGTGATTATAAAATGGTGTTCTTCTATTGAAACTGATGGGGTTACACTAGCCTGCAGCAGTTGAGGAAAAATGTAATTAGGCCAAGGTATATAATGTAAAGAGAAGGGAAAGACTATTCATTTAAACTGTAGATAAATTCACTTTTATCCTTTCTGTGATCGTGAGGGTTGCCAGGTCTCCGTTGAGAAATATCTGAAGATTTTGGGGGTGGAGCCTGAGGAAGATGGGGTTTGGGAAGGGGAGGGACTTCAATAGGGTATAATGCTCCAAAGAGGCCATTTTCTCCAGGGGAACTAAACTCTGTCACCTGGAGATCAGTTGTAATCCCAGGAGATCTCCAGCCACCATCTGAAGGTTGGCAACCCTAGTGATCATGTTTAGTTGTTGTTATAAACAGCATATAAGAAATGGACCAAAATTATTTATTTACTTTATTTACGCCTTGCCTTTCTCCCATGTGGGGAGCCAAGGAAGTTTATGTCATTCTCTTGTCTTCCGTTTTATCCTCATAACAATCCTGTGAGGTTAGTTAGGCTGAGAGTGTGTGACTGGGATAAGGTCACCCATGGCACAATGGGGATTCAGCCCTGGGTTTCCCAGATCCTAATCTGACACTCTAACCACTACACAACACTGGCTTTGTCTTGATATCTTTATGCCTCTGATAAGGATTTATGGTGGCATAGTATGGTTGCCAAGCATAGCTTACCTCCGCAGCGGGGGACTCCCGGGTGGATCCTGGAGCGCGCATGCGTCACCAGGAAGTGACGTTATGACGCCGAGCACGCTGGGGGCGGGGCCACGACCATTTGAGGGGAAACCATAGTTTCCCCTCGGATGGTCGTGGCCCCGCCCCCAGCGTGCCCGGCATCATAATGTCACTTCCTGGTGATGCGCACGCCGGGGTGGGGTTCCCCCCAGGGCCCGATTCCACGGCGGCGGAAATTTGGCCTCCAAAGCGGGGGTTTCCCCGCCCCCCACCCCCACTTGGCAGCCCTATGGCATAGGTGTGTTCCAGAGCAGACTGTCATCTTTGCGTTGGGCCTTCTGGTGTGTTTCAACTGTATTTTCTAACTGTTGTGCACATATAAAAATAGTAAATATACCAATAAAAATAAACATAAAGTAAAACTTCAGATGGTCAAATAAGTAAAAATACTTGGTTAATGTGCATGCATTAGATGCATGTAAAACAAATTTATCTACATTATCAGTGAGTTTTCAAAGTCCAGTATTGCCTTAGAAGGAAGATAAAATTTTGTCTATGCAGTTCAAGAAAGGATGCCAAGTTTCAGTGAACTTCTCTGGTGTAAGTTGCTCTCTAACCAGTTTAAGCTGTTCTGTGAGTTTTTTTCCATGACTGGTGTGTCCCAACCCTTTTTGTAGAGTGGGGCATGATACTCCCTTCCAATGTAATTATGAAACTAGGACCAATTCGGCAAAAGAAGTTGTTGTGCCCTTGGTGTCCCATTTCCCCCTCTTGTACTGCTCAGTTTCCCACTATTTGCTGCACAGCTGCATTTTGACCCGCATCTTCCCCCCAGTTTCCCCCATGTCTTCTTGATCCAGGATAGGGGGAAATTGAGCAGTACAAGTGGGGGAAATGGGAGACCGAAGGTGCAACAACTTCTTTTGCAGAATTGGTCTAGCTGTCAGCACAAATGGGATTCTATCCTTGGACTCCTTAGAGAGAGGCCAATACAGGATCTTAGGTACATGCTGTTTCAACAAGATCTGTGAAGGCTCAGCTGTGATCTAGATACTCTGTGAAATTTGCAGCCATAGTGAGGTTTCTGCACCTAGTATAAGTACCTGAAAAAGTAGCACACTCAAACAATGGACTGTGATCCCCTTGGACTAATGATGAATAAACTCCCCTAAGCTCAGTTTGGAATTGATTAGGAGCAACTTTGGAGAACACATGAAAAAAAATCCCCCCTGGGAGTTCTAAATTATTCATAATTGCCTGCACACCCCACACTCATCCAGGTGACCCCATAGCCAGGCCTGTAGCCAGAATTTTTTGGGTGGTGGGGCATTAATTAGATTAGTATTCATCTAATTATCAATATTCTAATTAGGAAAAGATGAGCCAGCCAGTGCGCTCTCTGCTCTGCAGCTCCAAGAGCCACTCCGAAAGCACACTCTGCTCTGCAGATTTCCACCCCCACCCCCACCGGAATACCTTTTACCCATGTTTAACATTTAACAGAAGAGCAAGCATCCACTTCACCTAATGCTTACTCAAGAGCCGCCGCTAAGCCGAGCCAACTGTACAACAACTTTAAAAAGGCAGAGGCAGACCATGGGAAACAGGAAGGGGAGGCCACTTTAAAGGACCATCACCAAAGAGGAGGTGCGCCATGGAAGGAAGGCCGGCGGTTGCTGCTTGCACAAGCAAGGACCAGGAAGAGCTGGTGAGGCCATGGCAATAAGTAGCATGGTAGTGGCACATGGGGAGGGAGGTTTCCGTCCTCCCAAATGGTGGGTCTGGTATCCTCCTGGGTTAGGGCAGGGCTCATGAATGAGGGGACATCACCCCACTGTGCCCCACCATGGCTACGGGCCATAGCTGTATCACAGTTATATTTGCTGTTAATTATGCACATTGAACTTGAGGGATTTATGTCTGAGTAAGTAGTTTAATCTGCTCGGTGCATCTTGGAAAAGTATCTAATAGTAATTAATGACTATATAAGCAGGGCCGGCTCGAGGGGCTTCTGCGCCCTAGGCAGGCGCAGATGCCAACCTCCCGGTGGGGCCTGGAGAAGCTTTTGCTGCCGCCTCCCCCCCAGGGGTGGGCTGGGGGGGTGCAGAGCGGCAGCCGAGGCCACTAAGGCTGCGCTGGCGGCAGGGGGCGTCCTTCCCCCCTCCCCGGCAGGCCGGCATGGTGCGCAGCAGGCTATAGACTCTCTCTCATCGTCCCCCTTTCCTGCCCGTGCTGCGTCACAGTGGGGAGGGGGAGACCATGCCGAGCCAAGGCGGGGGGGACGGCATGGTGGGAGATGCCATGGCAACGCCCCCCAACCCTCCCCTCTTCCAGGAAAAGGAGGAGACCATGAAATCGGGGGCTGCTGGGGTGTCACTACGCTGCCCTGGCCGCCTCTGCAAGAGGAGGAGAGTGGTGGGCGTCATGGTGGGCCCTCTGCTCATGCCCCCAGAAGCCCCCCTCCCCGCACAGCCAACCCAATGCCTGCAGCAGGGGACGTGGGTGAGGGGCGACGGCTGCGGGGAAACCGGGGATACCGATGGGAGCAAGAGAAAAAATCTCCTCCTCTCCAGCCTCTGTGAGCTACTGGCATTAAAGTTGTGAGCGAGTGATTTGGCGGGTGGCGAAGGAGCGCTTCAGATCGCCAGTGCCCGGGACCGAGGCTGCCAGCTCGGGGCGTGCTCGCCAGTTCCCTGCCTGGCTGAAAGGAGCGCTCACGTCAGGCTCTCGGGGTGCTTTTGGCCAATGTAAAACACTGGGCGTTAAAAAAAAAGTAACAGAAGTAAGGATTTTAAAACACTTCCTAGGTGAGGCTGGGTTTTTGGAGAAAAAACACATAAGCCCCTGGAAGTAAGTCAACGCCTACCGCAATCTTCCCCTTCTCCCGCCCTTAAACCCCCCCCACTTGCAGCCACATGCATTCGTTTGGCGCCTGCAAAGACTCCTCGTCTATTCTCAACCGGGCGGCAGCTCCTCCTCCTCCGAGGGATTCGCTTCGGGGAAGGCCTGTAGGTCGAATCCAGACTTTGTAGACTCCGCTCAGACAACGCCACTTAGAAAGTTCTCCTCCTCCCGCGCCCCAAGCCCGCCATCCCTTCTGGACTCGCGGTCCAAACCAATGGACCGATCTGCTTCGGTCCCCCCCATGCAGCAAGCAACTAGGTCACTTGGCGCATTTACTCTCGAGCAGCCCAAGGCTTGCAAAAGTAAAGCTGGGGTGCCTCAAGCGTGAAACCAGGGAACACGTGCAGAATCTCTCCCCCCCTCCCATTTTGAGCAGTATGTTACTGACCCACTCTGTGGGCATGGAACTGGCCGAGACGGAGAGAGAGCGGGGGGGGAGGGGGGGCCCCAACGAAGAAGGTGAAGGCCGGGCTGCTGCGGGGGCTCGTGATGATTGGGACTCTGGTGGCCGGTCTTGCAATGCACCCCCACCCACCCTGCGCGCACAGAGCTGTGACGCGGCCTCGCTTGAGATGCCACCGCGTGTGCAGCTCTGGGTCCCATCCCACCCCCCCAAAATTAAAAAGGACACTGCAGAGCGGTTACAAGCGCCAGAGGGGGCAGCAGCCGGGACAGGGAAGGGGTCCGGAACGCACCCGGGGCCAGGCCGCCACTATTTACGAGGCCATCTCTGGATTAGCAGAGAAAGAGGAGCCCGCGCCCCCATGGCGCCCTCTGCCTCCTCGCCGCCTTCCTTCCTTCCTCCCTCTCCTGCTTCCCTCCCTCGCCTCAGAGCGCGCGAGAGGGACAGGCGGCCGGTTAGGGCTGCGGCGGGGCGTGTTTGGAGAGGGGCGGGATGCAGTTTGGCGCCCCTGAGGGCCGGCGCGCCCTAGGCGAGCGCCTAGTTCGCCTAGCGGGCGAGCCGGTCCTGTATATAAGAGTTGTCTTGCAGATTGAAGCTCAGCAGAAAATTCTGTTTCTGGATGGAATGTCACTGAACGTGGAGGTTCTATTTAGCTTTCAGTGTTGCTGAGAAACTACCACCTGTGGCCAGTTTCCATTATGTTCGCAAATGCTCAGGCTTGATCAAGAGTTCAGGGAAATGTCTATGTTGCTCATATGCACAAATAGTTTTTATAAGTAATAAATGTATGTTCCAACTCACTGCATTTGGAGTGGTAACTTAAGAAGCAGTTCCTGTTAATAAAAACAATTGTCCTTAATTTTGGTTAGACAGCCTCCCTCCTTTCCAATAAGGAACTCCCCAAACCCATCTTGCTGATTAAATCACAGGACTGTACTGTAGGGCTGCTTCTTCTGGCAGCTAATTGCAAAGCATCTGTGGCCAAGCTTTGGCAAAGGGACCCCTCTTTTCTTCTGCATAATGATCTGCAGGCTGATACAGAGGCTGTGCCTGATGAAGGTTATCCCTTTATTTATTGTTTCTTTAAGGGTTCAACTGACATATAATATTAATAGGCAGAATTATGGTGCATCTTTCAATTTATAGATATGCTTTTCAGCAGAGCTAATGGTCTTACTAGCTTCCCGCAAGATAATCAGTAGCACAGCAAGGAATACATGAATTTTATGGCATTACAGGATTTCTCTCTGTCTTGGGAGCTGCAGTCTGCATGCACATAGTAATGCATGCATTGATGCATAATGACTAATGAGGCAAGGTAAAGAAATTTTTTGAAACATCTTTTCATTCCCTCAACATGCAGCCAGTTTATGATGCCAGTCATAAAAATCATTGATGTATTTGCCAAGTTCCCAGGATCATGCCATGATTTATTCAGTCTTTGACAATCAGGATTAGATCAGTCTTTTGAAAATGGTCATATTGAAGGTTAACAGTTCAGTAAGAAGCTTTTTTTCTTCTAAATAAAACCTAGGACATTAGGAACATAAGAACATAAGAGAAGCCGGTGTTGGATCAAGCCAATGGCCCATCCAGTCCAACACTCTGTGTCACACAGTGGCCAAAAATACCAGGGGCCATCAGGAGGTCCAGCAGTGGGGCCAGGACACCAGGAGCTCTCCCACTGTTGCCCCCTCAAGCACCAAGAATACAGAGCATCCCTTGCCCCAGACATAAGAAAAGCCAGTGTTGGATCAGGCCAACGGCCCAGCCAGTCCAACACTCTGTGTCACACAGTGGCCAAAAATACCAGGTGCCCTCTGGAGGTCCAGCAGTGGGGCCAGGACACTGGAAGCCCTCCCACTGTTGACCCCCCCCCAAGCACCAAGAATACAGAGCATCCCTTGCCCCAGACATAAGAAAAGCCAGTGTTGGATCAGGCCAATGGCCCATCCAGTCCAACACTCTGTGTCACACAGTGCCCAAAAATACCATTAAACATGAGGTTGTTGTTTATGTCATATCTTGTTCTTCAAGTCATGATATTTCTCTATGAAGAACAAGCTAATGATCACAACTCTTTTAATCCCACAAACTCCTTTAGATTTTTTTTAAAATAAAGTACTAACTTTACCAGCCTTGTAGTTGGAGGAAATGTATTCTGAAAGATAATGTACATCAGCCCTGTACCCAGAAAGTGTTAGTTAGGGTGGGTGCCAAGGTGCCACCTGGGGAGGGTGGTGTTTGGGGAGGGGAAGGGCTGGCCAGAGCCTCTCCTCATCTGGAATCAGGGTCAGTAGCATCTCTAGGTTTTTTTTTTAATTACCTCTTTTCACTTCCTAATTCCAGGGTGCTGTGGAGGTCAGCGGGTCAGTCAGTCTCTGTCTCTCTTGAGCTGCACTTCCCCCTCCTCTGCTCCAGTTAAAGTTGCTGTCCTGGCGGGAGGAGGGCAAAGAGTAGAAAAGCCTGCACTGAAGCATTCCCCAACTGCATGTGGGAGGCCAGTGTGCCCGTTGGCTGCCCTTTCTCAGGGGCTGCCTGTTGCTGCCTTTCTTAAGTAGGAAACACGACACCGGCCAGACCAGGCAATGGTAGGAGTCTCCAGTCAATCAGAGCAGGCTCCCCTCAGACTTGCTGCCAGCCGCCTTCCCCAGCTCCCGAGAGAAAGCAAGAGGTGGGGGAGGAGGAAGACTAACAGGAGTGAAGGGTTTGGCTTGGCGGAGAGTCATGCCTTCCAAGCTCACTACTGATGCCTAAAAAACCTGAACCTAACAACTGGGCTGACGAAGAAGCAATAATGGATGAAATTAAAATGAATAGCATTTGTAAAGAAATGCATTGTCTCCTGGAGGGTTGGCAAGCAGCAAAAGCCTTCCCTGTGCATTTTACCACTCCCCCCCCCCCGAGCTAAGAACAAATAGGAGGGGGGAGGAAATTAGCTACTGGCCTTCCAGACAGCTCTGTAGCCAGAAATTTTAGCTTTGTGGGGTATGGGGAAATTTTGTGGGGCAGTGGGGGGGGGGGAGAGGGGTGGTTGCATGTCTTCCCTGAACTCCAAGTGGGTTCCCTTTAAATGTTTCCCCCCCCAAGCCTGGGCTGCCTGTGCCTGAACTCCAAGTGACAAAATCACTGCTTGGAGTTCAGGGAAGGCATGCGGCTGCCCCCTCCCTCCCTTTCTGCAAGATTTAAAGGGCCTTCCAGCTGATCAGTGGGCCACGTGCTCCTGCTGGTCAGCTGGAGGGCCCTTTTAATGTCACGGGGGAGGGGGGCAGCGGCTGTTGTGGGGGGCATGCCTCACATTTGAGGGGGCATAGACCCCAAATGCCCCACTGTAGCTAGAGGTCTGCTTCCAGTTGCATCTCTTAAGAAATGTTAATGACTCTTGCTAGAGACAATGGGATGGGCCAGTTCACCCCCCCCTTCTCCAAGCAGGGAATAAAGGTGGAGGTGTTAATTGCAAGATAGGTTACAGGAAGGGACTCCCTTAAGACAATAGGAAAAGATGCCTTTACCTGGGCTGACCAGGGTCAAGGGGGAGGAGGAACAGAGAGGATAAGTTCTTTGGCCAACAGCATTCCCTTGGGATGCTAAGATGAACAGACCTCTTGCTTGAGGTTGGAAGCAGGCAGCCATATGGGACCATGCAGTCGGCCTAGGGAGCTGGGAGCAAACTTTAAGGTAATAGAAGATCTTTAGAGACGTGGATAGAGAACTGCCAGAAGTACAAGCTGGGTTTCGAAGAGGTAGAGGAACTAGAGATCAAATTGCCAACATTTGCTGGATTATGGAGAAAGCAAGAGAGTACCAGAAAAGCATCTACTTCTGCTTCATTGACTATGCTAAAGCCTTTGACTGTGTGGATCACAACAAACTATGGCAGGTCCTTAAAGAGATGGGAGTACCAGACCACCTCACATGTCTCTTGAGAAACCTGTATAAGGGTCAAGAAGCAACAGTTAGAACTGGATATGGAACAACTGATTGGTTTAGCATAGGAAAAGGAGTACGACAAGGATGTATATTGTCACCTTGCTTATTTAATATATATGCAGAGTACATCATGCGAAATGCTGGCCTGGATGAATCACAAGCGGGAATTAAGATTGCTGGGGAAAAGATCAACAACCTCAGATATGCAGACGATACCACTCTAATGGCAGAAAGTGAAGAGGACCTAAAGAGCCTCTTGCTCAGGGTAAAAGAGGAGAGCGCAAAAGTGGGCTTGAAGCTCAACATCAAAAAAACTAAGATCATGGCATCCGGTCCCATCACTCCTTGGCAAATAGAAGGGGAAGTCGTGGAAGTAGTGACAGACTTCACGTTCCTGGGATCCCAAATCACCGCAGACTGTGACTGCAGCCATGAAATTAAAAGACGCCTGCTCCTTGTGAGGAAAGCGATGGCGAACCTAAACAGCATGATAAAAAGTAGAGACATCACCCTGCCAACAAAAATACGCATGGTCCAAGCAATGGTATTCCCAGTAGTCATGTATGGCTGCGAGAGTTGGACTATAAGGAAGGCCGAGCGCCGAAGAATAGATTCTTTTGAACTATGGTGCTGGAGAAGACTCTTGAGAGTTCCTTGGACTGCAAGGAGATCAAATCAGTCAATCCTCAAAGAAATCAACCCTGACTGTTCCCTGGAAGGCCAGATAATGAAACTGAAGCTCAAATACTTTGGCCACCAAATGAGAAGGGAGCACTCACTGGAGAAGACCCTGATGCTGGGAAAGATTGAAGGTCAAAGAAGACGGGGACGGCAAAGGATGAGATGGTTGGACAGTGTCATCGATGCAACGAACATGAAACTGAGCAAACTTCAGAGGACAGCGGAAGACAGGAGGGCCTGGCGGGATCTAGTCCATGGGGTCGCGAAGAGTTGGACTCGACTGTGCGACTGAACAACAAAGAGACTTAGAACACCTAAGATAAGGAGCCTGTCCTGTATTTTACCATCAAATTGGGCACATATAGTTGAGAGGGACAAAGGATTTTTGTTTTACCAATTTCTTTTGTTCTTCCTTGATTTCCTCTGGCATTATGCTAAAAGTATGCTTGTAAACATTTTATTTTTAATAAATACTTTAAACTTTTGATTCTGGAAGTGGTTCTATGTACCACATACACTCCCAGTGTTTCGGACACACTATTTTAAAAGGGAGGTCCAGGAGGGGGGAAGGCAAGCAGTTGGCAACTGGCTATTCCCCCCAAGGGGCACACAAAGCAAGAGACATCACCCTGCCAACAAAAGTCCGCATGGTCCAAGCAATGGTATTCCCAGTAGTCATGTATGGCTGCGAGAGTTGGACTATAAGGAAGGCCTTCAGTGGGAAATCCTTATATTGATCAGGTAGTTGTGGTGGCTACTGGAGAATAAAAGGGAAAAGCCCCTCCAAGGAGTTGGCAACCCCTAGGAGGGCAAGGCAGACCAGGGCCTGCAGGCCAAATTGGGCATGTTCTGCCTCAGCATTTAAAAAAGAAAAATTAAACTAAAAAAACCTACTTGGAAAAAACTTCAAAACCTGTACTGAAGGAAAGAAGTGTTCAGACTAACAATGGAGATGATAACAGTCATAGTAGATAACTCTCTGCAAATGTCATGACAGTGTGCGGCTGCAATAAAAAAAGGCCAACACTATGCTCTGGATTATTAGGAAGGGAACTGAAAACAAATCAGCCAGTATCATAATGCCCCTGTATAAATCGATGGTGTGACCTCATTTGGAATACTGTGTGCAATTCTGGTCACCACACCTCAGAAAGGATATTACAGCACTGGAAAAAGTCCAGAAAAGGGCAACTGGAATGATAAAGGAGTTGAAACACTTTCCCCGTGAAGAAAGGTTAAAAAACTTGAGGCTCTTTAGCTTGGAGAAACAACAACTGAGGGGTGACATGATAGAGGTTTACAAGATTATGCATGGGATAGAGCAGGTAGA
>NW_015176469.1:109769-118110 GCF_001447785.1 Gekko japonicus | reverse complement strand
TGGCTTCTCTTATGTTCTATGATACGCATCCTGGGGAGTCAAATGCTTGTTGATACTGGGCATTCTTACATGAGTGTACCACTGTTCTCTGCAGCTCTTTGCTTAAGGAAATATTAATTTGTTTCGAATGAGAGAGTGCCTATATGTGTTTCCAAGCCATCTTATACATTCTAGAATGAAAGGGTGGGGTTTTGCTAGCAGTTATCCTGTTATGAAGGCTCCAGTGAGCTCACAGAGATCTGGAAGCAAAATCAGTTGAGCCATAAAACGCTGCTTCTCACATGGAAATCCATGCACACATCGGAGCATTAAAGAACTTTGTATCTTGACTGCTGTACATTTGTCCAGAGTAACATGAATTATGTTGCAAGTGTAATTTTTCTCAAGTCCATTTATTATGCACATAGGAATGACATGTAGGAGTAATATTGTTTACTGTTGGAAGCTGTTCTTAGGCCTGATTAAAAATGTAAACTGAGTCACAGGTAAATAACTTATTCATCAATGTATTCCACATGGCTTCCATTTAGTTTAAATGTGCTTAGTGTGCAATGTAACTATATTGGTGGTTCTTTCCAGGGGGATATGTTGCTGCAGCCTTAACACAACAGCAATACATCAGCCTGGGAAGCACCACTGATGTGCTTATGTTGCACACTTATACTCTATTAATTAGCAATTGTAACCTCCATTTCCTTCGCTTCCCTCAGAGGCTGCAGGAGCATGGAGGGAGAGAGAGTAAGCTGGTCTTGCCAAACAGCTGTTTGGTGGCATCTCCTTCCTTTTAAATTTTAAAGGACCATTATTTTCTGTGGGAAGACCTGGTCTCTGAAAGGTAGTAGAGATACCAGGTACACCCAAAGGAAATAATGGGCCTATCTACCCTCTCAGTTGTTAGTTGGTATCTTCAGTCTGTAGGGATAGACCTGGCCTCAGAATTCAGAGGAGGAGTGGACTGGAGACACAGCCAAGCTGCTGTATAGAGAGCCCAGCTTCCCCTCTCCCTCTTGGCTGCTGGCTCCTGAAAAGCTGAGAGATAATTTTTTTTATTATTCCCAGAATGTGGAAGTGTTTTGGGTTATTTCGGATATCCCTGATCCAACCCAACACAGGTAATTTCTGGTTTATTTTCAACTTGGGTATATCTACGTACACATGCCTCGATTGAAATAGTATACTCAGACACCATTCCCCCTCAATCTTGGTGAGTTCCAGGCTTCTCAAGTAAGTATAGTTTATTATATCTCATTCCTTGTTTTATTTGTGATCTTTCTGTCTTCCTTTTAAGTAGAAACATTGGTTTCTAAAGTGGTCACAAGATAACTGGAAATGTGATTTTTTATTCAGCTACTACATATATGCACATACACGTGTGTATGTGTGTGTGTGTATAACAAAAATTATTTAGAAAATTATTTCCACCAAATGTTCAAGACGCTTGCAGAAGTTCAAATGCATCTCAGACAATGAAACAATACAAAAACACTCAGCCATGGATCATTTCCCTCATAATCAGTAGCTGGAGTTCCGATTGCTTTTCGGAACTACCTTTTTTCTCCTCTTAGATTCCAGATCACAGAGTCCAATCATTGGAGGAGTTCTACAGTTCTGCCTTCTGATCTCAGGTTAGTTCTGTAAACCCACATAGGCGTAAAGCTGACATTCTTGCCTACCTGTAATAAACTCCATTTGATATTCCCTGTGTGTTTTATTTGACAAGGATGTTTTTATGTTATGTCAGGTATTTATGTGTAAGTTGGTGTAAAGTAGGGAAGTACTTGATCTGAACTTTGTTGCTGTTGTAAAAATGTTTCATTAACCTTTTCAGTTAATGTCAATATGATTTTAGTGCATTCTGCAAATCCCCCTGGTACCAAGTGAATGTTCTTGAGACTGTTTTATAACAGAATGAATAAAGTAGCTGACTTTTGGCTTGTTATATCCTCTCTTAAACAAGCAGCCCCTCTCCCATTCCCTATTACTACCAATTCCATTTCAATTGAGCTGAGATTCTAAAGTCACCTACTATCTCTCACCATTATTAGGTCATTACTCAAATCACTCCCCATGTCAGGCCATGTGAAAATAAAAAATATCCGTCCAGTGGTAAAAAGGGGTTATTTAGCATGTTATATTCACAGCCCCTAGTTTGGCATAATAAATCACAGATAAAGATAAGATGGAAGGAAGACAAGCACTTAAACAGCAGGCAACTTTATTACTCTAACCAAGGCCCTAGTCACATGGGCCAGATAATGCGCGGGGTGTGTGTGTGAGGCGTGGCTGTTCGCCCCGGAGCAAAATAAAGTGCGGTAGCCTGATCACACGGTCCCCCGAGTCTCCGTACTTAGGCTGTTAGCTAGCGATCACACAGCGATGCTGCAGCATGGAAAAGAAGCGGCGTGGCGCGATCACACAGGCATTTTGTGTTTGTGCGCATGCGCAGTTTCGTGAAGCAGCACTGCTTTCAGTTTCGTATTTATGCGCATGCGCTTATGAAAAATATCTGGTTTGCAACAGGACATGGATGGGCGCCGGATGCCATGGGATACTAGTGCTCCCGCGATCAGATGCCCACCTGTGTTGCGCGTTTTCCAGATACTAGTGTACTTTCCTTGGTACTTTTTAACTCCGCATCTTCGGCAGGATGCCACGGGTTGGCCACGGGTGCACTACGCTTCCCAGATGTTGTGGTGTGATCGTGACCCGAAAATCTGCCTGACATTCGTGTCTTTCGCGCGGCAAAATCTCCATGTGACCGGGGCCCAAGATTGTTTGTTTGTTTGTTGCCATCAAGTCGCAGCCAAATTATGGCAACCCTATAGAGTTTTCAAGGCCAAGAGTGTTCAGAGGTGGTTTGCCACTGCCTGCTTCTGTTGGTTGTGACCTTGGACTTCCTCGGTGATCTCCCATCTAAATACTAATCAAGGCCAACCCTGCTTAACTTCGGGGATCTGACAAAATCTGGCCTGGGCTATCCATGTCAGAGCCTAACCAAGATATAGGCTAGAAAATGGGAGTCAGTATGAAAAGGCAAGTTAGAAACTAATAAAAACATTCACTTTGCACAGTCTTGATGCGTGGCTGTATTTCTTTAAGCTAGATAATGCAATTATCCAAATTGTGTTCTTTTCACTCTGTATTGACCCAAAACCTCATAACCTGGTTGCTGATTGGTGGACCTTTGGTTGTGCTCTGAGTGGTGCCTTTTTAGGATCTGTGCCCACATTGGTGCAAGTCCAGGAACTGGGCTATGATAGGATGATACAGCCAACCTATGGTAAAAGGGGCATCTGAACAGGTGTACCTAAAGTGTATTTGATGGAGTGTGATTGATTTAGACAAGGTGACATTTATGACACAGATCTGTTGATAGTGAAGGAGAAGGAGCTAAAGAGGCCAGATTTCCCACCAATAGTACCCAAGAAAAGTACAAATGGATCTTCCAGGATTCATGGTTGTATCTTTTGTTTTAGGAAAAGATTTCAAGAGCTTTGTTTATTATCCTGAAGACCTGAGCTGTTGTTTATGGCAAAAGGCTCTGGAAGTTCACAAAAGTCTTGTTGGTATTTTCTCGGATCATTCAGGAAATTAGGGTGCTCCTTGCCAGAACTACCTTAAGCTGCTCACTCATTGATCAAGAGACCTGCCTTTAATATCACCGAGTGGGGCAGTGATTGTCATGCTAGGATACTTGAGACCCAGGTTTGACTTTCCACTGTGCCATGGAAGCTCACTGGCCAAGTTTTTGCCAGTCATACCTTCTCAGCCTAACCTGCTTCACAGGGTTGTTGTGAGGATATATTGGAGGAGAGGAGAACAATGTAAGCTGCTTTGGGTCCCCATTGGAGAGAAAGGGCAGACTATAAATGATGTAAATAAATAAATTAAGAATCTTTCCATTCACTGAAGGCAATTTAAGATTATGGCATGTACTTTACTTGTACCTCTGGCATCAGAAAGCCCAAGGATCTTTGGATGTCTCTGCTTGGGATGGCAAGCCATGCAACAGTTTCACAACCAGAATATTAAGAATCAGACTGATAGGTCTGGGGAACTTGGCATGGGGAACCAACAGTGGCATTGCTGTGTGGAGGGCACAAAATCTGTTTTGGTCCTTTTGGACATTATTTTGGGCCCACCAGATTTATGAAGACTGTTCATACCTTCAACAGATTCAGCTAGTAGGAAGGGCTTGGAGGAAGCATTTATCCAGATAGGTGTACAATGCTGCCTTAGCTGTGGAGACTCCTGCTTACACAGCTGTCGTCACCAGTGGTTCAGTTGTATTCTGCGCTACAGGAGTCATTAAGCTGACTCTTGAGTTGCACAAACTGAACTTAAATAAGTTTCAGATACCTGGTGGTTCTTGTAATTCTTTGTGATCACATTCTAGCTGTGCCATTGTAAAGCTGGCTGGTTATTGCAGAGATTCATACAAAAGGTTCCTATGTATGCTCAGGGGCCAGCAATTAGTGGCAATGGCTTGTGTGCATCAGGGGTGGGGACAGTCACTTTTAAATGGCAGTTTGCAGACTGGTAGGTATTCTCTTGTTCCAATGTTATGTTTGAGAACTTATCAAATTAGTTGTAATGATCTCTTGCTTTAGTTACCTTTGGTGGTGTTTCACCAAGACAAACACAAGCCGCCTCAAAGGAGAAATTCAGTTGTAAAAATAACTCTACTGTTGGAATAACTAAATGATTATAGTTCTACATTATAATGATTCCAATATTTTGACCTTTTGGTCTTAATACTTCTGATCAATATTGTTAATGCTTACAAGAGTCAGTAAGGAGACAAGACTAGCCCAATAAATATATTATTGTTGCTATAGGGTATGTTTTAAATGTCTAAATACTAATCAATAGCTAGAAATTAGGTATCGACTAAAATAGTTTCATAATAGGTAATTATTGGTTTGGTCTTTTAGAAATTAGGCTTTTTTCACTTTGGGAATAAAGAGTAAATAGACTGTCATGAAATTAAAGTGTGTAGTGACCTTTTGGTACAAGTTTCTCCTTTCTAAGAAGTTATTAAGTTTAAATATGATTGCATAGTCCTATTATGCTGTAAGCATCAATTTTTAATTATTTTAAGGTCAGCATTGGAATATATGTGATTAGTACAATATTTTAGTATACCATTTATTTGAGTTTCACAGCTGTTTCAGGTTCCCCTTTAGTATACCCTGCTATACCATGGAATCCAAGGATAAGATTTTTCAAATACTTTCAGTGGTTTTATTCCATGAAATGGTTGAACAGTACTGGTACATTGCACAGCATAAAAGTATACTTAAGTCTTATTGATATCAATGAGCTTTACATTTGTTTAACTAAGTGATAGATGGAGTCTATTGACTTCAGAAATTGTGGCTTAGACAATAAAGTTTGTCTCATGGTAGTATTTTAAGGGCTAATATAAACTGCTAGAGTTTAGCTTCCATACAACACTGTTCAAAAGCCCTTGAGGACCTGTTGGTGTGGAGGATGTCTCATCTGAACTGAGCTCTCTGTGGATATGGCAGTTGTTTCTCGGTAATTATTTCCAGGGTTATGGTGGTGCTTTTATCTTCAGTATTGTGCAATATCCCAGGTTAGTTGCCATTTTAATTTGCTGTTTAGCTTTTTTAGCCTTGAGTGTGAAAAGTAGCAGGCACTAGTCAACCAGCCAGTAAGACATGACTTGTTACTGCTTTTCCACCAGAAAGCGAGCCAGATCAAGCGCATAATTTCAGACAAATTTAATGTGCCCTTGCAAAACATTTAAATTCAAAATACTTGCCTGGCAAAACTCAAAAACATATATGCTTGAATCTACAACAGACTCTGAATAGTTGCTTTAGTTGGACAAGTCAAGTAACTTTCCGTTTTGCAGTAAATCAAAGTGATCAGCTTGTGCTAAAGGTAAACACTGGTGTATTTTCATGTCTGATGATTCAGATGCATTTAACCTTTCTGTGGATATAGATATATTTTGTGGAAGAATTATTAAATTTTTCTCTTCTATTCAAAATGTGCCCATAGTTGATATTCTAAAATTGGATGAGTCAGACAGATGACCTGATATATTCCTTTCCAGTTTGTCCTACAATCTGTTAACAAGCTAAGAAGGAAGAAATATCACTTTTTGATTGCTATTAAGGGAGGCAAGTAAAGGGGAAAATATAACCTTAACAACTAGTTTGGACATTTGTAATCCCATGTAAACCAAACAGTTTTCTATAGTTGCCAGCAGTCCAGTTTTATCAGGCAAGAATGCACTGGAAATCAATAAAAACTTCAAGTCAATCTTAGTTAAGTAGGTGAAACCCTCCTGGATACTCCTGGACTCATATTAGCTCAAGTTTTTTACATGTTTTTCAGTTAGTCAATTCTGTTTGGGGCTCAGCAGCTGTTCTGAGGGAACAGAACAGGAGGGAAGTGCCTCTGTTTCTAGTTCTTCTCTTCATAGGTCCTCAGTTCAGCTGCAGTGAGGTCAGAAGCAGAAACCTCTGTTTTATCCATTATTGGCCTGCATGATAGTTCTCAGACCAGAGCTTTCTGACTAGCTGTCAATGTGCTTGATTGGATTTGGACTGTTGGTTATTGGCTCCTGATCTAATTAATAAAACCCTAAACATCCTTCTGAAAGCCCATAAAACAGCATCTCAAGCCCCTCCAACTTGATAGTTGGTTCTGTATTTGAGCCTCCTCGCCCAACTTTGTTGTTGTCTTGCTTCCTAAACCTTTTGCCATTTTGGTGAATCATTGAATCTCTCAGCTTGGCTTCCTAGCTTCTTAGTTGGTTTCCGTTTGGATTTATCTTTCACCCCAGGCCAGCTTTTGCTTCCTTCTGCCCCAGATCACAGCTTAATGGACACTTCTACTTAGGATAAGGCAATATATATTTGTCTTTTCACCTTTTGTTTCCCATTAGACTCCCTTTTCACCCCAACTAAACAACAGCCAAGGACAGCATTGCTACGTCTGTGTTGTTTCATGTATTTGCTCCTCCTTACATTTCAGCTTTCTAGTTTTGTATTTTGCTAGAGGACTAAAGATTGATTTTTTTTTGAGATTCTCTCCCTTTGTCTCATTTTTCCATCCTAATTGGAGTGCTGTATCAAATTGAGGCCCACTTTTATGCCAGACTGTTTGACCCATAAAGAATTTACAGGTGGCCCAGTCTGACCCTACATGGGTAGAGGATGCTTTGTACATTATAGGCCTGACACATGTACTGAGTTGGGTAACAGCCCCGAGTCCCACTTTGGGGAGAAAGGTAGGCCTATAAATATTTTAAGCAATCAAACATCAAACTTGTATCTCTTCTTCTTTGAAAGGCTAGTTCAGACTAAATGTGAACAGTGCCCGGTCATTTAAGCAAACCCTAATTCCCACTACAGGCTAATAATGTCTGGGCATGGGGGGGGGGGGGGGGGGGTCCAGAATGCACTTCTTAGCTGTTCCTGAATGGAGATCAAGAGAGGGGCAGTGGGCTTACCAGTGGTTGGAATGCAGAGACTATGAGAAGGCGGCATGGTAAAGTCAGCAGCAACACTTAGCATGGGAGGATATGTCCCAGGACTGACCTCTCTGCAGCTGTCGGCATTGTGACATTTGCACCATGTAACCCCAGCTGCTGCCTTCCTCTGCTGTCTGTTAGCCTGCTAGTAAGCACTACATTCCCTTTCGTTGCCAATCAGCAGCATCTGCATGGTGCTTTCTCTCCTTCCTCCCCTCCCGTGTGGGCATATTGAGAAGTCATAGGCGCTGAATAGCAGATAGGAAGCCCTGGGTGACTCATGTAGTCAGCAGAATCATCCTATCAAGCCTTTCTCGGACCATAGCACTTCTGCGAGGAAATCGATGCAACTCCGTATCGTGAGGGGTTGGCGTGATGTGGTTCATAGCACCTCCGTCTGCAGCTATTGAGACACTGCATTTGAATGCTTCTCTGCAGAGAAACATCCTTGCACACAGAAAACTGACTTGTCAAGGAGAAGGATCCAGTCTTGGCTTCTCATTGACTCAATACCTTTCTGTGTTTGGCAAAGGTCTCCTCCCTCGGGTGAGCATTTAAAGATGCATGACTGAAGTGGTACAGAAATGCTCCAGGGAATGCTCCAGTGAATCATGTTGGGGGATTAAATTGTTTACATTGGTTCGGATAATTTCCACACAGGCATGGAGGAGATTTTTGCTGATTTTGCCTCCCCCACTGCTGTTCCTGGGGTCCCTAATTCTCCCAGGGACAGTATTTCAGGGGGCATGTTGGACTGCAGCAGGACAGAGGAACAGGAGAAGTCATATTGCACTGACCCAAGTCCTTCTGTCAGCAGGGACTTTCAGCAGG
>NW_015176469.1:75247-109716 GCF_001447785.1 Gekko japonicus | reverse complement strand
CAGCAGGATCCAACCCATTAAACTGAAACCACTGTTGCTGGTGGCATCCCTGTTAGAAAGCATCCTACTGAGGTGATCTTTTTGTGGAGATGGCCATTTAATGTTTGGACATTAGTAGATGTCTAGTAGATGTCTGCTAGTAGATGTCTGCTTGCTTCAGATGTAATGTATTTCATTGCTTTCCTTCCTTCTTTGAAAAAGGGATACAGGGGCTGAGCTGGAATTAGAACTTAAAACATAGGGTGTGTGTGTGTGTGCTGAATGTGTCCTGATAACTTTCATTCTGATATCTTGGTCACTGTAAGAAATGCAGCTTTGCAATGTGCTTCATGTCAATCATGACAACTCTTGAAAGTGGGTAGGGGTTATGTAGAAAGTTCTGAATGTGCACACCAACTTTCATTCTGATATCTGAGTCTTCAAGGAAAATATTATGTTGCAATGCATTTTATTTTCTTTCTCTCTTTGAGGATAATGTGGAAGTTGGGTCAGTATCGAAACTGGAAATATAGAACTGGATCATGAAAACATGCACCACACTGCACCCCAATATCTCAGGGCCCAATGGAGTAACAAGAAAATGGAATGCCAAATAGGTCAATAATTAAACCAAACATTTCACTTAACCCAAACAGCAAATAATCTGGTTGATGCATTTGATTAATGGGCAGGCAGGCAGCCAACCTGGTGTGGAAGAGGAGGGGTCCTAATAGGGGTTTCTCATTTGCTTTCTTCTAGTGAACCAGATCTCAGATCAGCTTTTGTGCAGGCCAAGGAGCTTCAGTGTGCACAGAACATATGACCCAAGTGATAAATGTGTTTCTAATGAAGAACTGATTTTAAAAATTGGGTGTATGTACACATTTCAGATGGGATGGATCTTGATTACAAATGCCATTGTGAACACTGAAGGGAAAAGTAAAGCACAGTGTGGTGGGAGCTTCACTTGTTTATGGCTCTCTTGGAAACAGATGCAGGGTGATTGAATAGGGATTCATTGCTGAAGTGTAAAATGGTGTTTTGAGCATCTGCATCAGCTTTCATTTCATGAGATGATCCATTGCCTTGGCTTTTGTATCCCCTCTGCCAAAAACTGGTGCAGGGATCAAACAATTATTAGAATGAAACATAGAATGAATATGGACAGTTAATTTCATTCAGATACTTCAATTTTCAATGGAGTTACTATGTAAGACCCACGAACAGAATGCTGAACAGGCAAATTAAATGAAAGATCTCACTTCAGGTGGAAACAGCAATACAGGTTGCAGTTAGTGAAGTCAATGGGGCATTTTGTCAATAATCCACCATTTCCCTCCCGCCCTGCAAATTCATGGAACTGCATCTGAGACTGAGATCTTATTTATATTTGCTTGGGTGTAAATCAATTTTAGTAGAATCTTTGTTGTTGTTCAGTCGCACAGTCGAGTCCGACTCTTCGCAACCCCATGGACCAGATCACGCCAGGCCTTCCGGTCTTCCGCCGTCCTCTGAAGTTTGCTCAACTTCATGTTCGTTGCATCGATGACACTGTCTAACCATCTCATCCTTTGCCGTCCCCGTCTTCTTTGACCTTCAATCTTTCCCAGCATCAGGGTCTTCTCCAGTGAGTGCTCCCTTCTCATTTGGTGGCCAAAGTATTTGAGCTTCAGTTTCATTATCTGGCCTTCCAGGGAACAGTCAGGGTTGATTTCTAAGTAAATATGTTTAGTTTTTAGCTAAGCTAACTACCATTCAAACCAGAAGACCCTTCCAATGGATTCTTATTTCTTCCTCTAATTTGTCTTTAATTTGCATTGTTTTCTCTCAGTCTAAATAGCTTTCCTTTTCTCAATTGCTTTTTGCAGTAATTAATATTTTTTTAGTTCTTCAAGTGATGCTCCTTTTCTAATTCTGAAGGTTTCTGAAGGAGGCAAGAATGGCCTTCTAAGCTGTTGGACTGGAATGAAACAGTAAATCAAGTCAGTGGTATGACTTATAGATCACATTAAACACAGGGAATCCACCACAAAATCATTACACTAAAAAGCGACAATTTTGATTGATTAAAATGGTTTGGGCTGGATAGTGTTAAATCACTGTGAGTGATGTGACATTACAGTTTTACATATCATATTTCTGTCAAGACAATGAAGGTAAAAGGCATTGTCATCAGACGATAACGGACAATGAGAGGAGCCCTTGCATTAGATTTATGGCTTGGTTTAGATTTAGAAAGAAGTAATTCTTACCTTGTGCCACTTATCAAATGACTGTAAATTCAATGATGATGTAAAATTCTAAGGCAGAGCCACTTAAAGTTTTGACAAAGTGCCAGCTATAAAGTATTTACTGTTCTCAATGGTTCTGCCTTGCACACTTAAATATTTATCAGAATCATGAACCTTTCTGATAAATGTTCTTGATCTTTGCTGCTATTTTTTTAAAAAAAACTTGGATAATTTTTGTATCAGAAACCAGCCCGACATTTCTATAACAATTCTAGCCATTTTTATTAAAATATTAATAATTTAGAGAAAACACTGGAGTTCTGATGACAGTGTAAATCTTCATGGACTGCGAAGTTGCTTACCCTCCTATTACAGTGCCCAAGAACAGCATTGTGGCCATGGATGATGATTACAAATGATTGCATATCTTGTTACCTGGTTGTGATTTATGACTATCCCGTTAATCTCTCTTGCATTTAGACATGCCTGTATTCTAGAACTGTATTTAATATTGTTGTTACTAATCACAGCATTATCTAATGCAACAAAAATGGGAATGTATATATTACATGGAGCAGAGATTTCAAAGACAATTTCAGAATACTTTTTTTTTAATCTCAAGGAGATTTTCAATATAACTTTTAAGAATGTACAACTGTATTGTAAGATTGCATGAAAATGTAACTTGGACTTAGGATGGTAGCACGACTTCTTTTCTTGTGGTAATATGTACACCTGTTTCTTTGGTTATGTGAAGGCCTGTGTCACAAAACTCTGCTTTGTCTGAGCAGAGTGTCCATGTTCATAACGACTTGACTTGGATGACTATCTGAGGAAGATTTTAGCCCTTGATCATTGGTATTTGCAACCACAGTTTAGCCTTCATTTTGTGCACAGTCTGGTAACAATTATGCAACATGAAACAGGGGTATGCATATATTAAAAGAAATCTGAGTGCCCTCTTCTGGGCCACAGAACGGCTCTAGCACCACCTTCCTTCCTCTCTTTTTGTACTACTGACTTCAGTAGAATGGTAAATTGGTTGGGAAGGCAAGACTTGAGAGAACAAAGCAGAATTATCAATTCTCAAGGCAAGTGGGAGGCAAGCATTTATTTTATAAACAGTCATTTTATATTAGTGTATTATTATTATTATCATTATCATTATCATCATCATTATTATCATCATTATCATTATTATTTCTCTCTAATGTAAAACATTTGAAGCAAATCTATAGTCCCTAGCATGAAGCAGTGAGTCTGTGCCACATGTGGGTGTGAAGGAGAACTGAGCCATTTTGGTAATTGGTACAACTGAGGTGTAGTTTGTGGGTATGTTGGTTGACTGCACTAGTATCCTAATTAGTCTGCATTGTATAGTGATGGAGTCAAAAAGGTGAGTCATGGTTGGAGTGGACTAGAGGGAATTGCATTTCTCATGTTAGCCTTTGGGGGTGTTTAGGAAGCTGACAATGCAATCCTATACAAATTTACTTAAAGCTGTCCATTGAAATCATTGGGTGTGCATTGGATTAACTCATTGGGTGTGCATTGGATTAGCCTAGGAACTTCTGTTATTGTTTAATGTTACTAACATAAATATAGCAACATATATGTATATTCAGAGGTTAACATCTGAACAGAGGCAGTCAACTGGAGAACTTCTAGTTTCAAGAGTTAGCACAAGCAAAGGGTGAGTGCTACTGCTTTTATTGCTAAGTGAATTTCACATTCTCTCCCAAGCCTACAAAAGCCAATTAAGTATTTCAGTTGCCATTGCATATGACCCAAACTGATTTCTCCCCTATTTTGCAAAGGCAACAGATGAATAAAGATAATACTTAAAGCATCTGAATTAACATTTTTCCTCAGCAGGATCCATGCATGTTCCAAGAGTACACATCAAATAGGGGTGTTTTGCAAATTCTGTATGTGTGAAGGCAGGCTCATTATTCATTAAGGGGTTACAGATCTACCTCTGGTTAGGACAAAACACTTACAAGACAACCTAATATTTATGAAAGGAAAGAGGGCAGTTTTAATTTTTTTCTTATGGAATAAGAATCCCTGGAGATGACAGGAGGATTAATGCATGACTAAACAAAACAGGAGTCCAATGGCTCCTTAAAGTCCAACAAAATTTGTTCCAGCATTAAGCGTTTGTGAGTTGGAGCTGCCTGCATCAGATACACCAAACGTCCATCCATTAGGCAGATGTATTTATACTCAAAACTGCAGGTTACAGAAACAGGGAATGGCAGAATGATGTTAAAGACAGAGGCCTGTTTAAAACAATATCCAGTCCAATGAGTCATCAAATCCACTCGTTTGAGTAGCTGTTGTTTTCAATTGACCTTTTCTTGTGCCCCCTTTTTGTACTCCCCACTTCTGTTGTCTGCAGCTCTGAGTATTGACCAAATGGATAAAGACTTCATGGATCTGATGAAGACAGCTCTGACTCACAAAAGCTTATGCTGGAACAAATTGTTGGTCTCCAAAGTAGACCCCTGCATTATTTTGCTGCTAAAGAATAATCCGATTTGGAGTTATAATGCATGACTAGCTATCTAAGCAAGATTGACTCAGGTATATCTTTTGACCCATCCAGTATAAAGATTACAACATAAAAGGAAGAAGATCGGAGTAATGTGAAGATAAATGTACAATAATTGTATATTAGCATATCCTAAGGCTATACTTATGTCACAGCATCTGTTTCTTCTAAACTGTCAGCCCACAGCACTGGCAAATACCACAAAGTTAATATGACATCTGTACAGAGTTACCACCGTTGTACCTCAGTTTCAGCGGTCAGAAGGAATCTGGGACATCTGTGGCTCATTTGTGGGCTTAGATGCAAAATATCCTTTATGGCAAACCACAACCACAAAATTACTACCTTATCAAAACATTTCAGCCACCATGAATGAATAATGGGTGAAGTCCTTGGAACGCCACATGGCTTTGTTACTAGATAAATGTGAGGCAAGGGACTGAAAGCAGCAGCCACTTTTTAGTTCCTGTCTGAGAGAAAGATAACAACAGTACACAGCATATGCAAGGGTCTTAAAAATTATTTGGTGGGTTTCTTTAGTAAAAGTAGATATAAATTCTGACTCATTCTAATAGGGTATTCCAACATTTGTTTCATAAGAAAGGGTAATAAGGCAATCTATTGAATTTTTGACTGAAGTTTGGCTTGCAAGAAGGCAGTAAGAGAGAGGCCCAAGCATAGTTTGTGGGCGAAACTGGCAAGGAAAAGTTCTAGAGTGTAGGTTGGTGATAAGATAAAATACACAGGAACTTTGACTGTTTGAGTCTCTGTGTTGACAGAATCTTAATTTTTGAGAAGTTCATAGCATAAGTTAATTGTGCAAAATTGCTCAGGAGTATTTTAATGCCATAAAGGTTATAGGAAACCAGCTACTTTTCATGTGTGATACTGTACAGTGCAGTACTAATTAATGACGAGGGCAGGAGTGCCTCTGGCACTGAAAAAGATAGACAAAAATATTTGCACAAATTTCTACCACAGGTAGTATCTGGGAAAAGAGCTTTTTGATTCAACAGCCAAAATCTATGAGTTGAAGTAAGATTGATTTTATATAATGGTTTTTTTCTGGGACAGCGGTCAGTCATCTTTATGCAGAATTTGTACAATGAGGGATCCTTTCCCTTGGTCTTTCAGTTGCTGTTGTAGAGGATTACAATTTGTTTTATCACATTTCTCATGTCATTTTGTGCTCTGAGACCCATGTATTGAAAATGAAATAAATAAGTTCTCATGACCTGAATGAATTTGGGATGAATAGATAAGGGTGGGTGGAAAGCCGATGCTCTGTGACCCCTCTGGTGCTCCACCCGCCTCTCAGTGGCTTCTCTGGCATCAGAGGTTACAGATTGTTCTGAATGAATAGAAGGCCTTTCTGACCCTGCCTCTGAAATGCAGAAGAACCTGGTAACAGTCATCCCATAAATCAGGAACAATATTAGGCATATTCTTGAAATACTGTGGTGTCTAATAGGGGTACAAAATCTAGCCCTTGAAAAGTTATAGTAATTTCTTTCAGAAAGATTCCATGGTGGAAGATTTTTTCTGACTTGCTTGTTACTTTGAAAGGCTATAAGCTAAGGGATGAAGGGGGAACTTTAAAGGGGCAGGAATTCTCCCCTGAAAAATCCCGAACATATCTTGGGTTGATTTTGTTTCATTTTGCTTTTCTCAGTATTTATAGCCACTGTATCTTACCTCTTTGCTGTTTTTCCAGAACTGCCTTTTTCTGTGTCACTCCATGATCCCAGCCAATCAGGGATGATATAGTGTGTGAGAGGACATGATGGTGCTATATAGCCATTCAGCTATGGCTGGTTTGGTGTTATCATTGAAGCAAACAAAGCAGGATTAGTCTTTGGTGAAGTGGGTGGGGGGGATGTGTCCCTGTGTTATTGAGACAACACAAGCTCCCTCTTGCAGGGCTGTGATGGTTGTCTATTGCCCCTTTTAGTGTAGAGCAGGAAGATGGAGAATGTCACTCTAGTTGCCATGGCAATGCCAAGTTATGCTCACTTTCCTCACATTTACAGCATGGGCCAAATGTACCTCTTTCCCAAGTGCACCCAAAACTGTATCAACAGGAGGAAATTCTTTAGATGGGGATGAAAGATTTCATGAAAAGGGCCCTCCCACTCCACCTTGACATGAGCACAGATCCCCCCCCCCAATTCAAACTCTGGTGTAAGGGGTATTTTTAATAAGGAGCTGCAAGCAGTGCTGGTGAATGATGCTGTTAAACATTCAGAGTGACAACAGACAGTTTGCATGGTAGAAAATCCACCACCATTTTAAAATGTAAGATAATATTTGTGTATTGCTTTGAAGAGGGAGGGGAAATATGAATTACTACTTTAATTACTCTTGCTCACCAACAACGTTGTTAGAGGGAAGCATGTAGATGATCAAGAACACCGAATTAAAAAGAGGGTTTACATTGAACAAGCACCTTTTGATCTAGTATCTTCTTCCTTGATGTTAATTTATGGGCGTGCCCTTTTGTCTGGGATATTAAAACCCACTTCCTCCCCAATTCTATCAGGCTTAATCAGTCATAAATTCATGAGCACTCAGCTCTTTAGAACCATGATTTTCATATTGAAGGAATCTGTGAACGCTTAAAAGGGATAAAATGATTGTCACAGAATTTCCACAAATGCTGGTTTGAGTCAATGGTTTCTCCACTATTGGGGATGAAACTGTGTTCATCCTTTTTCTTTAAAGAAATAATATTAACAGAATTTGAAACATTACTGTTAAAATTGATGCCTGCTTTTGTATCAGCAGCGTGTATACTGGGTATAATATAGAATACATAAATACTATATAATATAAAATAATATAAAGATGGCATAGCATGCCATCAGACAAATAGAAATATTGTGAAGGAATACCCTTCCCAAACATGCACAAAAATTAAACATAAAACATAATTTTGTACTTCCAGATATGTCTTTATTGTAGTATTTCCAGTCTTGACACTAGGTGTCACTGCAGGACTGAGAGAGAACAGTTACTTGGGATGCAAAAATACCCCTTTATTTTCCTGATGTAAACTCAGAGATTGCTTCAGTGAAAAGGAGAGCACAGTAACATTGAATCCGCATACATACAAAGTCACAGTACATTCAAAATAAGCTCTTATTTACAAATTGGAGGCTAGTGGTGGGTTCCATTCTTTTTGTAAATGAAGCTCCAAATGTCATAGTAAAGTCTACGTCACTCAAAAAAGTCCTTTTTAATGATAAAATATGTTGCTTTAATATAGTGATAGCCTTTGTTATACCAAGACATAAACTCCAGTGGAAAGGACATCTTGGTAAAATTATACTGAGAAATTGTAACAAGAAGCATCTAAGTCTTATTTTCATATGAGAGTTCTTACAACGTTGCACCCCATATTACAAGAAAGGGTGTGCATTTGTGACCCTACATGTTAGAGAGTTTCATAAGTTTTTCTGGCAGTGTGCACACACTGAGTTTCTGTGATGTGTATGCACAGCCGAAACATAGTAAATGTCTCCAAAAGCTAGATCTAGAAGTCTACTTACATATATCATACTTTTACACATTGTAGGAGATAAGCAGGAATAGATACCATGGAATAGATTGCTAAACTTAAACCAGAGGGGCTGTGTCTCAGGGGTAGAAGATCTGCTTTGCATGCGGAAGGTCCCAGGTTCAATTTATTTATTTGTTTATTTAAAATTATATGCCGCCCTCCCCGGAGGCTCAGGGCGGCTAACAGGGGCATATGTCCAATAATAACAATAAAACCAGTATAAAATACACAGAATTACAGAAACAGTTAAATAATTAACTAAATTCATAAAACAGTTCGGTGCTCCCCTACTCAATTCCAAATTTTACAATCAAGATGGTGCTCTCAGTCATGTAGCTATACAGCAACAGCAGTGCATTTCCCCCCCTGCCGTTGTTGACCCCTAAGCATGTCCCGCTCCCTCCGATGGAACCCGCACTAGCGGTGGCAGTGTACGGAGAGTATAGGGCATTGATGGAACAACCTTGGTCTCTTCACTTAAAAGGACCAGGTAGTAGGTGGATAGCAAAGGCCTTCCTCTGCCTGAGACCCTGCAGAGCTGCTGCCAGTCGGAGCAGACAATACGGACCTTGATGGACCCAGGGGGTCTGATTCAGGGTAAGGCAGCTGCATGTGTGTGTTCTTTGCATATATATTCATAGTATCTTAGTCTACTGGGAATTTCTTCTGTTCAGATCGAAAGCAAGAAATTGCAAGTAGATAAATAGGTACCACTTCGGTGGGAAGGTGACAGCGTTCCGTGCGCCTTGGTGTTTAGTCATGCCGGCCTCATGACCACGGAAAACGTCTTCAGACAGCGCTGGCTCTTCGGCTTTGAAACGGACATGAGCACCGCAACCCTAGAGTCGGATTCGACTGGCTTTCGAGCAAGGGAACCTTTACCTTTACCTTTACGAATGTGCAGCCGTTCGACCTTTTTTATTTTAAAGACACTCCTAATTTTCATGTTGGTGCTGCATTTTCCAGTTTATTAAAAACAATGCTAACTCTCTTTTCTAATTTATTTACATTGCTGCTTGGCCATCATCTCCTGCAAATCTATTGTTCCTTATTAACTGTGCTATTTGCCTCCTTCATGTTTCTCCTTCTCAATGTGGTACTACATGAGTGTCATTCCTTTAATTCAGTTGTCTTGTTGCCAATTTGCCTTTTCCTACTTTTGTAATTTCTTTTTGTTTTGTTCTGCTTTCTCTATGGTTCACTTAATTTTCCTGCAAATGGATCCCTTCCTTATGTTGCCTTCCTTAAATCGACTTTGTCTGCATCTTTTCACAACATAAGATTGTTCTAGTAGCATCCTCCACCCTCTCCCTTATAGGCCACATCATCATCTCAGATGAACATGACTGGTGAAATTTCAGCCTCATTGCTCTGACTATTGGTAACTGTTCCCATGTAATATTCAGTGACTCTCAAGTTTCTGGCAATGGTTGAGCAATCTCTTCCCCTATGAACATTGTACATTTGTGAACTGAATCCACAAATTGATCCTTTCCCCCAAAGTCTTTATATTGTATTGGAGAGTCTGAATTCCCGTCACTTTCTACAGGATGATTGGAAACAGTTCACTTTAACACTTTACCTTTAATTATGCATCAACACTTATGTGGCGGCACTTGGATTGGATGAATAATTGGGATGCGTTAAACCCAGTGTAATGAATAAAGATTTCCTTTGCAAGTGAATGCTGCAATAGATTGGCGCTGTCTGAGTAATTTGCTACTGTATGCATATTAGTTGTTTTGCATGCTGTTGGGTGTATGGTTACATTGTCTCTCTAGCAAATTCTGCTGTGTTCTTAGAAGATGGCTTGCAGGGGGGTAGCATGGATACAATGCCAAAAACCCCATGGCAAGAGAAGATTTCCTATTTGTTTATGTTTATAACTACTACTACTACAACTATTCATGTGAGTATGGTGCCAGTAGCCACCTTTCCAGAACGAAAATGAATCACTATGACTATCAGTTGGAAAACCATTAAGATATATAAAGAGATGAAGCTATACTATTGGAACACCTTATCCAGACACAGACAGGCAGCCATACTGTGAAGCAACACATGGTGATTGATTTGGGCAGTAGCTTCTAGGTTGCAGTGAGGTGCAATATTGGGAGTGGGTTAATAATGTCATTGCTGGCTGCAGTAAGATACATGTATATTGTCCACATTCCCATCCTGTCATGAAACTCACTAGATGACCTTGGACAAATCATCCTTTTTCATCCTTATCTACTCAACAGGGTTGTTGTGAAGGCAAATGGGGCCAGGATCATGTTCATCACTCTGAGCTCCTTGGAGGAAGGATGGGATAAAAATCTGTTGAATAAATACATTAACATTTTCCGATTTTCTATGGGTTTTTTCTGATCAAATCCGGTCCGTTCCTTTAAGCTTCAGCACAGAGCAGACTGAATCAGGAACACCCAACAGTAAAGTCTTATTTTGAAATATTTCTTAATGGAGAGACTTTTTAAAACCTAGTAAGACCACCCCACAAGGCATGGCTCTCTTTTACCTTTGTTGCATTTGTCTGGTTAATCTGGTCTTGAGAGTGGTTTGGGGATGTACCAAGTACAAGAGTTAGTGGGAATCATCGTATGCCACCAACAGAAGAGGCCCTCTCCAATCTCCATCTCTGTGCCTTGTAAAGAATGTGCTCCCATTTGGAGCAGGGCATTTTGAGACTTTTGTACTTGAGACATGGCATTGTCTCAAATCAGTATTGCTCGTGGCTGTTAAATGCTGTCCTAAAATGCAAAATTCTGGCATCGCCTCTGGTTGAGGACAGCAACAGGCACCATCTTGGCCAGCACTCCCTCCCTCCCTCCCACTCTCCCTGTTCCCACCTTATTCCCCTACAAGATGGGGACTCAGTTGAAATTGTATAGACTAATGCCATCTGAACATTGTTAACTATTTAATTGTTTTAATCATCTTTTAAATTGTTGGTACTGTTTGATTATATGTTTTCTTATCATTGTTCATCGCTCAAAGCCCTGAGTACTCAGAGATTGAGCGATTTATAAACGCAATTTATAAATAAATAAAACAAATAAAGTTACATGGGCTTTGTGGTGAACCTTAGAAAAAAGAGAAGCCAAGAAGTGATATCACATGTCACCGTTGGCAAAGTTTCAGTATAAGCCCTTGTTTTATATTATATAGACTGAAGATGGTCATGCAGGGCTTCTTTTTTTTGCATTTTGAGTGTGTGTGTGTGCATGTGCGCCTGTGCCTGGAAGTCATGGTGACCTCTGGCGACTCCTACTGGGGCATGGAGGACATTCAGAGAAGTGGCTTGATAGCCTGCCTCTGGCCTCCCAGCCCTGGTATTCTCTGGAGTCCTCCCATCCAAGTACTTGCCAGGGTCGGCCCTGCTTAGCTTCCAAGATTTGATGAGATCAGGCTTGCCTGGGCTATCCGGGTCAGTGCATCATGCTGGGTTTCTTAAGGGCTGTGTTGGTAAGGGAGATTATAGCAACTGTTATTTAGGGCTTTACTCCCGATATCTCTGGATTTCAAATGTGGCTTTTTTAAACTGTTCTATTTAAATCAAGGAACCTAACAAGAAGAGTTCTGATATAAAACAGTCACTTAAAATGAATGTAGTCCACATGTACTAAAAACAGATCGACCCAGCAAGAACAGTCATCTGTGCAAGTCCCATTGAGATGAACGGGAGTTGTGCCAGAGATTGTTGTGACTCCCATTCATTTCAGTTTTGTCAGTGCAAGACAGAAATGCACTTTCAAGCAGGAATAAATGTTAAAACCTAACTGGGTGATTACAGAAATCTTCCTCAGTTGCTGCTCCCAGCCCCCACCCCCAATTTGCAATTAATCACCAGTAATTAAAATGACTGAATTGTGCAAACTTTTTTTGGTGAGTATTGTGTGTGTGTGTGTGTGTATGTATCCCTGGAAGTCATGCTTGACTTCTGGTGACCCCTAGTGGGGCTTGAATGTTATCAGAGAGGTGGTTCGCTATTGCCTGCCCCTGTGTCCTGGCCCTGTTATTCATTGGAGGTCTCCCTTCCAAGTCCTTGCCAGGATCAGTCCTCCTTAGCTTCCAAGATCTGACGATATTGGGCTTGCCTGGGTGAGCCAGGTCAGGGCTGAACTGTGCAAACTTGCTCTCCAAAACAAAACACATTTTGGCATATAAATACATGGTGGCAGAGCTGGGGCTGTGGGACTGGGCCCAGGTCTAGAGCACGTAATCTCCAATTCAGCCTCTGCTTACCATCTGCCAATTGCGAACTGTTTCCACACCCTTTCCCCAACTATTCAAAATGATGGCTCTGAGCTAAGGTTGCCAAGTCTGGGTTGGGAAATTCTTGGAGGTTTGGGGGTGGAGCTTGGGGAGGAACATCAGTGGAGTATAATGCCAAAGAGACCACCCTTCAGAGCTACCATTATCTTCAGGAGAACTGATCTATTTAGTCCGGAGATGAATTGTAATTCTGGGAGATCTCCAGGTCACAAATGGAGATGGGCAGCCTTACCCTGAGCCCTGAGTTCACAGTGACCAGGGTAGCTCACTAGGCTAGGTCTGTGCATTCCAAGTTCAAGTCCTAAAGCTTGAACTTTATAGTGCCATTTGTTGGACTGGAGCTGAGCACCAACCAATCAATGGTAGTGGCTATGAACTCTGACAGAGCTGGCCAATTATTGGGGGAGGGGACTGATCCCAGGCACTCCTTCCTTGCTTTTCATGTCCAGAAAGTTATCAGTACGGTTGCAATTGACAGCACTGTCTGTAGGGTGAAAAGGTCCTTGTGCAGCACATAGCTGGTTAAAAATGGTCATGTAAGAAATTGGGAGATGCTTCTGAAAGAATGCAGTGTGGCTTAATCTGACAAGAATGCAGAGAGAGAGAGAGTGGATTCAGTTCCTTGGCTCATGGGTAACAATATCTGAACACCTTAGAACATTATTCTGAATAATACCTCAGACCTAAAAGAGATGGCTGCCATCCTGCAGAACACTTTCTTGGGAATAAGCTCCCTTTCATTCAATGGGACTTACTTCGGAGTAAAGGTGCATAAGTCAGAGTGGTGAGAGTAGGCAGTGGTCTTTCAGTTTTTAATTGGGTAGTGACTCCTCTAGCTGAGAAACAATCTTTGCTGACTTTCTACCCTCTTTTTCAGTGTGTGTGCGCGTGTGCGTCTCATTTTTCTTCTTTCCCCCCCTGCAGCTGGTAATAGTTTATGGAGCATGTTGCTGTGTTAATACCTTGTTAAGGCCGTTTCAGCTGCTGGGTCTTTGAGAGGTCAGTGTCAGGACTATTTTACTTTGAACCCTTGATGTGCAGGGTAAAACTGGGGACAGGTAGAACTTCTGCCGTCTTTCACTACAGGGAGCCTAATGCTCTGGGCACCCCCTCCCATAATGCAGTGCTTCTGGCAGTATAAGCAATAAAAATAATATGTTTCTGGTCAAAAGTAATTAGGCCAAGGTAAAGAAGCATTTATATTAATGGAGTAGACATAACATCACCAGCATTGCTTGATATTTCCCAATTCAGTTTGGTAAGGCTGCAGGTGTTTAAGAGCTGTTGAATGTTATTGTCTGTACGATTTTGGCAGGTAGCAAAAAAAATACAAACCTGGCCTGCAGCTTGTAAACCACAAGTAAAAATAGAAGCATGAATTCAAAAATATAAAAGTTTAATATTGTCGCACTTTGTGGTATTGAATCACTTATGTCTGGTAGCTGGCATGTTGGAAAATCAAGGCTGTGATGTGAGGAGAGAATGTGACCTTCATACACAGATTTTTTTTAACCACAGAATTGTATTTTACTTCTTCCTAATAGAAATTTCATTGAACAACATATATTACTATGAAATGGAAAACATATTTTAGGGTGATAAATGTATATGAAACAGGTCTTAAATTTCATTTGTGGCCACGAGAACCAGGAAAGGTTCTAGAAACATATTCCCACCCCCGTCTTTCTTTTTCTGCTTAATTTTCACATGTAGGCTGAGTGGTCAATTTTTGCACTCAGTTGGTTGTGAGGTTAATCACAGGCCAAGAGTGTTTATGTTTCTATAATACCAGCTTAACTTTCTGGCTGCCACCACATTTTTTTAAAGGTCTGCTTCTTTTATGCTACATAACTTAAGAAAAAATATCAACACTAATTAGACATTAATAAGGCATTCATATAATGAGAACCAAATGTTACGTTCGTGTCATGTCTAATGTATGCTTGTGTAGCAACCCAACTGTTATTCAACATTAAGGAGTAAAGTCATTGAAATAATTTCTACCAAATGTGTTGTAAAACGAATCAAGATTCCAGTGCCAGAACCATGTACAGCAAGTCGTGAAATGTGAGTTCTTGATTGTTTTTATAATCTTTTATTTATTTAACTACCATTGGGGTTATCTTCTTTGATCCTTCAATCAAATATTAGAATGGTATTTCATTAGTACCTTCTACTTAAAAGTTCTACATTACATTTTAGGACAGGAGAAAAGAAATAAAGCATTTGGTTCTTCTCAGTCAAGGTGAGAAAGGTCACTGTGGAAAGATCACTGAAGGCCAAACCAGATACAACATTTCCCCATGAGTCGGATCTGGATCCCTTGACTTGCCTTTCTTACTGCCACAGTAGGCAGTATTTAGTTCATGTGCAGCCCTCTAGTGGGGCAAATAATCTTCCCTGGGGCTGGTTTTTTGGGTGGTCAGGAAAATAGCATGTGGGGAAGGCTGAAGTCCATTCTCCTCCTGTGCCATGGTCCCAATATGAATTTGGCCCCAGTGGCACATCGGAACTTAGTTCCTAGCAGCTTCCATAAGACTATGCCTATGTGAGAGTCGGGTTGGGGGAACCCAGACCCAACTCATGGAGAGAGTCTTGCTCGGTGCTTAGTAGTTAGCCAGCATGAACGGATGCACCTAGCAAGACTTCAAGCATTGTCTATAGAGACTCTTTTATATCTCTAGGCAGGGGACAGGCACTGACACCTCTGTAGAGCGAACAGGACAGTGAAGAGCTAAGGAATAAGAATTAAGGCATGTGAGAAATTATCATCTGATCTTTGAGCATATTTCTACCAAAAAGCATTGTGTAGATACAAGCCATAATCCATCCATGTCCCTCCAGTTCTTTGGGCTTGTAGCTTAGTGTTAAAGCATGTAGACACACACATACTGTACATGTTTCCAGTTGTTAAGGCAGAGGTGACATAAGGAACACTGTGTTCTGATTTTGTGTGGAACTGGGAGGAAAGCTGGACGTTTGAACATAAAAATACCTTGTAGAATGGCCATGATATGGGCATATAACCCATTGTGTTTGGGTGATACAGTTACATTCTTGAATGCTGTTTCTTTATGATTTTACACATTGAGCAAAATGAAAACAAAGGGCTCAGTTCTCCAACAGTGCTCATGCTTAAAGCCCACAAAATATCTGCATAAAGTAAGCATAGATCTTATTTCAGTAAGACTTAAACATTTGGAGCCTACTAAAATTTATCTGGACTTAAGTTGGCATATCCCCAGCATCACAAACCCTAACATTTATGGGACAGGTCCTAGTAATATCAGGGCTGGAACTAGGAAATGCCACACTGAATAGCTCTACTAATTACAGTGTTTCTACACACCACTGGAAATTATATCATATGGGATCTGAATTCGAGTTCGGTAGCACCTTAAAGACCAACAAAATTTTCCAGGGTATAAACTTTCATGTGCCAAAGCTCACTTTGTTAGATACACATGAGAACCGAGTTCTATCAACTATTAAATCCAGGTCAGAATGTGGGAGGTCTATTACAAAGGAGGGCTGTTTGGAGTCACGATATAGAGGTACAATGCAAAATGTAATCAACTTGATTAGAGAAAAGAAATATGCATAGAAGTGGGAAATAAAGGAAGTTAACATCTGTAATAAGATAAGAATCTTATGTCCTTATTCAGCATTGGTGTGGTCCATTGTCCTGAGTTTGTTAATGAATCTAATTCAGCAATCTTGCACTGTAATCTCTCTTTAAAGCCTCTCTGTATGAGAACTGCCACTCCAAGCAGTGGAATGTCCTCAAAGATCAAAATGTTCTCCCAGTGGTATCTGAGGGCCAAACTAGATGAGACAGGCCTCCCCAAGTTCCCCAAATCCCCAAGTTCCGTCCACTTCAGAGAGTGAGTTCACACTCGGGAACTCCTTATCATGCCAATTTCAGTCAGGACAAATGTGGTGTGGGGGTGGAGGGGATCCTACCTGCCCCACCGTGCCATTTTCCTAATCCAAAATGTTGGAGAACATGCAGTTTTTCCAACTCAAAATGTTGGGGGGCATATGGGCAAATAATGCCCCTCCAGCACAGTTTCAGATCAGAAAAATAGTACAGAAGGAAGCAGAATCCCCCCCCCCCGAGCCATGGTGGTCCTGATCATAATTGGGCACCCACAATGCAGTTTAAAGGAGATCCTGGGTGAGAACTCACTCACTTAGGGATTTGAACTCCTGGCCTCCTGGCAAGGCTGCTGGAGGCCAGGGGGCTGCTTTGCCGCCCCGGAGGAAGGCGGGGCAGCAACGGAGTCATGATGCTATGCATTGTGACACAGGTAGGGGGCGGAGCCAGCCCTGCAAAAAGACAGGGCTCCGCTCCTGCCCAAACAGTTGCTCCACGTGCTCACCCACCCTCCCGCTCTGTTCTTAGTGTAGGCTGTTGCTGGTCGCCTATTGGGGCCAGGTAAGAATTTTTCGCTTCTACCCAGTATTGGCTGAATGGGTGGTGGTGTTTTCGCCAGTGGATTGGATAGCTGGTTGTGGTGGTCAATACCTAAATAGGTTGGTCACTTGGCAGGTTTTGTGTGGGTAAAAAAGCAGAACCGGTGAGCACCTTATGGCATTTTCCCATTAGGGAACAGGGGGTCATCAGGAACTGCCTTTGGATTTTAGGGTCCAGGGTGGGGAATGGTGATCACCTCTGGGAACCTCTTAGGGCAGGCTCCTCCCTGCAAATTGCATGGCTTCCGGGGGTAGGTGCTCCTGGGTGGCAACCAGTTTTCTGGGCTGCCAGGTGTGAGCCAGACTGCTGGCTCAAGACCGGCGCTGGTGATTCGCCCATGAAGGGCAAGGAAGTTTGGTCAGGGAGTGACACCTGCCTTGCCTGTTCCGTGCTCACTTAGTTTTGTCCCTTGCCGCACTGTTATCTTAAATAGTAAAGTGGCCCTTGTTTACTATCAAACTGTTGTCTGTCTTGTTATTCTGATGGGGTGCCTCTCATCAAGTTTGGCCCTGAGTGTTGTAATTTCTAATATCCATTTATTCTTTTGCAAAGCGATTGAATATACAGTATCTGTGAATGCATGCAGTCACAATCACATGGCTTTCAAGATTACAGACTACACACTAAATTAAAACAATATTCTGCACAATATAAAATACAGTGGAGTTGTTAGAGCCAGGCTATTGCCTGTCATTTCCAGTATACATGTGCAGTAAACTCTAAGCAGGTATGCCCAGAAGTGTAAAAGGAGTCATCAACTGTATGAACTAATTGGCAGCCCTGAGATTTCAAACTGATTCTGTGCCTTGCTGCTTGAGCTCCCATTCCTTGTCAGTGCTTGAGAGGGTGGCAGGGGGAAAATAGAGCTGGGGGTGATTTGGCATTGTGCTGATGTGTGACATCACCTCCTCCACAATACCAGAAGTGACATCATTGTGTCAGCAGGCCACTCTGTGGTTAGAGTTGGGATGAATCCTAGAGTGTCACCCTGACATGATGACATCACTTCCAGTACCATGTTGAAAATGATGTTGTGTGTCGATGGGATGCTGCCCCCACATTCTCCCAACAGGCTGCCAGGTACGGCTGACAACCCTAAACTGAGACCCAAAACCTGAGTTTTGGGGCCACAGCCTGAGACATGTTGTCAGTATATCTCAATTTCATTTACATGCCGTGAGAGCTTCTTGTACAAGGCACTATTAAACTATAAAAATTCCTCCTGTAGAAAATACTGAAGTCTGTTTGGTGGATAGTGAATTTAGATGAAAGGAAGCTATTGGTTTATAGGATTGCCAACTCTGGCTTGGGAAATTCCTGGAGATTTGGGGGGCAGTTCCTGTGGAGAACAGAGTTTAGGGAGTAGAGGAAGATCAATGGGGATGGGATACTAGACTCCACCCTCCAAAGCTGCCATTTCCTCCAGTGGAACTGATCTCTGTAGTCTGAGGATCAGTTGTAATACCAGGAGAACTCCACCAGGCCTCCCCTCAAGGTTGCTAACCCTAGTTGTCTGTGGTAGTATTAACATGTTCAGCAGCATGTTCTGTTGTTTCTTGCTGCATTTACAACATTTTAAAAAGTATGATCATAGAGATCTTGCTACAATGATCTGAATATACTCTGGAGTGGGCTAGGCCCTGAATCAAGCTCGAAATAGATAAAGTTGTTTTCTCTACACATTTTCCATTTTTGCTTGGATACCATGGAGGGGCTTCTTTGTCAATAAATAGTTTGTCACGTAAAAACAGAAGGATCTGTTGTCTTGCTGTACCCACAACGTAACAGTTCCTTCATTGACTCACTAGTGTTCTTTTTGTGTGTACCATTTCATCTTATTTTTACCACTTTATTTTTTTGCCAGTTGTGGTAGACAGGGTATTTGGGCCCAATTCAGTAGGCTTAAGAGCTTCTCTTTCCATCTGTTTTCTTGAAACTACACATTCTGAACAAGAATTGCCATCTGGGTATCAGTGTGATCTTGTGATAAGAGTAAAGCTATTTTTATAAGCAAATCAAAATTGGACCGTTCTTGTGAATGTAAACCATGGCATTTTTCTTTCAGCTGTAATGTCTACAGTGAACCTGTATGACAAGACATAGGTTATATAATTTTGAAAGTATTCAAATAATGCTTTCTCCAAAATCTCTCTCTCTTTCTCTCTCTCTCTCTCTCTCACACACACATGTTTTTTTTTCTCTCTGAAATCAAGAAAAGATAATATTTTGTGTCTTGCCTTGCCTGTGCTGGAGAAAGCAGATACTAGACAATGCTTCCTTTAGGTACTACTCCAACATATACATGTGAACTCATAATACACAAAGCTTGGAAGTAGTGTCCCCCCAAAAAACAGAAAAACATCAAAAGGAGGTAATGTTGCAAGGGCTTTTGAATTTCCTGCCTGCCTTTTATGGATTAATGTAAATCATTGTAACTCCTAGTATTTGTCATGCCAACCTAAGGAGGGCTCAAGATGGGCTATATATTGGTATGATAACAAGCTTGGTAGAGGCCTGGAGAAAAGCTTGTGGCAAAAGAACCAAGAGTAACAGAGCTAGATCTATGAAAGAATGTTCTTGTTCTCATTGTTCTTTTGTAATAGGTGCTATAGGGGAAAAAAGAGTTGGAAAATATGAAATTAAAACAACCATGGTATTATAATGTTAATATGAAGATCAGTCTCTTCCCTCCATGGTATGATCATCATATTTTACTCCAGTAAGGCTTTCGTATAGTTCCCTGTGACTGCAACTATGAATTGCTGGATATTTCACTATACTGTGCAATAGCTTGAATTAGCTTGTCCACACACAGGATAATCCAGTTGCAAACTATTGCTACAGCACGGTAGCTCAATATCCAGTGATGTGTAGATGCAGCCTCCAAAGTGTCTATAGCCATAGAGAGCAAGTGATTATCACATACAGCACAATCCTAGGTATGCGTACTCAGAAGTGAGTTTCATTCAAAGTGTATACTTAGGGAGTCCAGGTCTCCTACTGGCCCAGGCACCCAGTTCCTTGCTGTCAGTTGACAAGCTGGCAGGGGGGAAAAATGGGGGGGGGGAGCTCTTCAGTGTATTGCCAATGTATGATGTCACTTCCAGTACAAAAAAATAAAAAGTGAGGGGAAAAAAACTCAACCCGACTAAGCAGGTCAAGTAATCAAAAATCCAGTGAAAAAGGATATAAAATGTAATAAAGCCACTAGAAATACCATGAAAATACAAATGAAAAGCAGTACATTAACAAAGCCTCCTTAACAGCACACCAAATCATTGTACAGCTGACCACCAAACATGCTTTGGCAATAAGCTGCCTTGATGAGTGGATTCTCCCCCCCAGAAGAATTATGTAACAACATAATAACATAAGAAGAGCCATGCTGGATCTGACCGAAGGCCCATCTAGTCTAGCACTCTGTTCACACAGTGGCCAACCAGCTACCTCTAGGAAACCCACAAACAAGAAGTCTGCAAGAGCATCATCCTACCTGTGCTCCTCAGCAACTGATTTAAAGAGTTATATGATCTTTGGTGCTCTGACCTCAATAGTTCAGGCTAGCCCGGTCTCATCAAATCTTGGAAGCTAAGGAGGGAGACCGACCACCAAGGAGTACCAGGATTGTGACACAAAGGCAGGCACCTCTGAATGTCTCTTGCCTTGAAAATCCTATGAGTCTCCATAAATTGGCTGTGATTTGACCCCTCAAAAAAAACAACACCCCTACCTCTGGTAATGGAGGGCATAGATATCTAGGGTTGCCAAGTAATTCTTCTCCGGGAGCGGGGGGCTCCTGGCCGGCGTCGGGTGATGGGGTTCCCCCGGGGCCCGATTCTGCCGCGGCGGAAATCGGGCCTCCAAAGCGGGGGTTTCCCCGCCCCCTGCCCCGATTTGGCAGCCCTATAGATATCCATCATGATTAGTAACTATTGATAGCACAGTCCTCCATGTATTTGTCCACTCCCCTTTTAAAGCCTTCCAAGTTGACAGCCAACACCACATTCTGTGGCAGCAAGTTCTACAAATTAATTATACACTGTGTGAAGAAATACCTCCTTTTGTTTGTCCTGAATTCCAGTCCTTCGGCTTCAGTGGATGATCTCAGGTTCTAGTATTAAGGGAGAGGGAGAAAAGTTTTTCCCTGTCCACTCTCTCCATGCCATGCATTTCATAAACCTCTATCATGTCTCCCCTTGCCTTTTTCTAAGCTAAACAGCCCTAAGCGTTTCCACCAGTCCTCATAGGGCAACTGCTCTAGGCCCTGATCATTTTGGTTGCTCTCTTCTACTCCTTTTCAAGCTCTACAATATCCTTTTCAGGTGCAGTGAACAGAACTGCACACAATATTCCTAGTGTGGTCTCACCATAGATTTGTATAAGGGCAGTATGATAACAGCATTTTTATTCTCTATTCCTGTTTTAATTATGGCCAGCATGGAATTTGCCTTTTTCACAGCAGCAGCACACTGGTTTGACATTTTCATCAAACTTTCCACTACCATGCTAAGGTCCATTTCTTGGTCTGTTGCTACCAGCTCAGATCTCATCAGTATATATGTGAAATTGGGAATATTTGTCCCAATATATATCACTTGCTCACATAGACTCTCATTTGCCATTTTAATGCCTATTCCCTCAGTTTGAAGAGATTTTTTTTGATCTCTTCACAATCTTTGTCTTAACCACCCTAAATAATTTGGTGCCATCTGCAAACCTGGCCATCTCACTACTCAACCTGAACTCGAGGTCATTTATGAACAAATTGAAAAGCACTGGTCCCAGTACAGAGCTCTCCACTGTGAGAACTGACCATTTATTCCTACTCTCTGCTTCCTGTTTTTTTAGCCAGTTTCCAATCCATTAGAGGACCTGTCATCCTATCCCATGACTCTGAAGTTTGCTTAGGAGTTTTTGGTGAGTGACTTTGTCAAAAACCTTCTAGAAACTCAAATAAACAATGTCTATTGCAGGGGTGTTATGAGGGCTGGATCTGACATAAATGAGACCTTGTTGGGCTGGGCCATATGTGTCATAAAATGTAATGCCAAGTAGTGGAGATATAAACTTTATATAAAGGACACAAACACAAAAGGTCTTTTTTAACTTAAAATAAAAACATGCTCAAAACATTAGCACTCTTGCAATATTTTGTTTATTTAACAGTGTCTGATAACTGACTCTTGCTCTGAATTATTGCATCAAAATGTCTGTGCTGTTGTAATCTTGAGTATGCTGTTCAGGTGTGTATCTGTAAGCTGCATACCTACAATGACGTAGCAGCAGCAGAACTGGAAGAAGAAGCAAAAGACATCCAGCTCCAGTGTTCTGAGTCTAGGACCCAGGGGAAAACATGAAATGGCTGGACATTGTGAGCTTTTGTATATAAGTTGCTTCATGTGCTGGTGAAGAACATGAGAAGGCATCCTGACACAGACTGAGGGCTGTTTGTCTATTTTATTTAATTATTATTTATTAATTCAATTTGTACCCCACCTTCCCCATGAGCAGGCTCAGGGAGGCTTACAGAGTTGGTACATAATACCAGTAAAACCACATAAAATCACATTAAAACAATTCAGATACAAATGGGCCATAAAATCATAGGTGCTAATTTTCCATCATTAGTTAATTGAGATGGCGTACTAAGAGTGTTGCAAACAGACAATCCAGCTCATGGTCTTTCTTACTGAGAAAGACTGGATCATGAGGGCATGAACACAGTGAAAAGGGGGAGGGACCCTAGTCGCACCCAGGAGAGGCCTGGCATAAGAAGCCCAACAAAACACACACACATACAGCATAAGGAGCTCAACAGAATACACACAAACTGTAGCAAGGCACATAGAAGCTCATACTTTGAACAAAACTTTGTTAGTCTTAAAGGTGCTTGGAAGTTCTGCCATGCAATTGAGGTACCCCAGCAAAGCAAGCTCTCCCTCATTCCCTCCCACCCTGCCACCCTTCAGGAAGGAGCCTCAGCCAGTGGAAGGAAAGAAAGGCTTCCCTTTGTCTCCTTTATATGATTGAGGCACCCTGGCCAGGAAGCGAGCTCTGGCTGGTTCCCTCCCTCCCCCTGGGAGGAGAAAGGAGAGTAGCCCTAACCAGTGCTTTACCAGACTCTCTCAATTGCACAGGAGAGGCTTGCCTATTTATCTCTCCTGTGTGATTGAGAGATCCTGGTAAAGTAAGTTGTGATGCAGCAGCAGCAGCAGCAGAACTGGAAAAGGAAGCAGGAAACAGCCAGGACCTTGCAGGCCAGATTGCAGCCCTCCGAGGGCCTAATCCAGCCCCCAGGTCACATGTTTGACACCCCTGATCTAATGTATTTAAAGAATTCTTTATTGTCGGTCTTTATGCTTTTACCAATACATCCCTCACTTTCATTTTTTCAACATCCCTAATTGTCTGTTTGTATATCTCTTGTGTAAATTTGTGCTGGTTTTTGTTTGCTTCATTTTGATAAGCTTTCCAGTTTCTGAAGGAAGCCTTTTTACATTCTAATAGCTTCCCTTGCCCTGCTTGTTAGCCATGCTGGTAACCTCTTAGATTTTGTACAGCCTTTCCGGGCCTGTGGTAGACATTCTAGCTGAGAGTCTAGTATTGAGGTTTTGCATAACCCCCAAGCCATTTCAAGACATTGACCCTCTTGACTGTTCTTTTCAACTTCTTTCTTTCTTTTTTTTTACCAGATTTCTCATCTTAGAGAAGTTTGCTCTTTTTAAGTCAAATATGACCGTGTTGGAGGCACTGGCACTTTCCCTCATATATGTACATTTAATTTGATGCCATTGTGATCACTGCTTCCAATTGGCTCCACCACCTCCATAGCTTGCACTGGATCCTGGGCAGCATCACTGAGGATTAAGTCCAAGGTCATTTCCCCCATTCGGTTCCATGACCAGCTGTTCTAGCGCACTGTCATTTAGGGTATCTGGAAATTTTACTTTTTTGGTGTGACAGGAACAGGCATTTATCCTGTCAGTATGAGGGTGGTTAAAGTCATCCATTATTACAACTCCCTCTGGTTTCATTTTCCATCTCAAGATCATGCTGAGTGTTTTGGTCAGGAGGCCGATAGCACATTCCCAGTACTAAATTACTTTTGGCGTCCCATATTGTCACCCACAGCAATTATGTGTAAGAGTTAGACCTTTTTAATGTTTCTAGTTTTTTAGCCACGATGTTTTCCTTGATATACATAGTAACACCTCCAGTATGCCTTTCCCTGCCATTCCTATAGAATTTGCATCCAAGGATGACCATATCCTCCTGATTCTCTCCTTTCCCTCAGGTTTTTGTCATGCTTACTATGGCTGTGGCCACACATGCTAAATAATCCACTTTCAATCCACTTTTAGCGCACTTTCCAACTGGATTTTTACTGTGTGAACAGGCAAAATCCAGTTGGAAAGTGCACTGAAAGTGGATTGAAAATGGATTAATTAGTGTGTGTGACCGCAGCATAGATCTATGGTTTTCCTTCAACTCCTCTATTTGCATAGAAACACCACCATACTGTGTTTCTCTCTAGACATCGCTGGCTTGCGCCTTTTCCACTTGGGCCCTTTGGCTTCTTTGACTGGCTATCCTGTTTTACTTTATCCTCACTTTCCTTATTTGCCCAGTCCCCATTTGTGCAGTCGGAAGCATTTCTCCAGTCATCCCTGTGGGACAGATCTGCTCGAATTGGATGCTTCTCAGCTCTAGTTGGCTTTCTTCTGGGTTCTGTTTAAAAGCTACTCTGCCACCTTTTTAAAAAAAAACAAAATGTTACATGCCAGCAGTCTGGTTCAAGTGGAGTCCATCCCTTTTCTAGAGGCCCGACTTGTCCCCAAATATTCCCTGGTGCCCCAGTCATATAAAATGACCATATAAACATATGTATTCTGCTGATCAGGTAAAGCACTCAGTGCACCATCTGAAAAAAAAAATACAAATTTTTCACAAATGTTACATTTTTAAAAATTGCTAACATTATAATTAGATAAATAACATGCTGACTATATAACTGATTGCAATCAAGCCTTACCAGCAAGCTAAGGTACATTTGAGCAAAGTTCTGCTTCTTTCAGTCCCTGTCTGTAAGACCAAGCTACTAATACTAACAAGGTCATTATAAGGATTACTGAGATAATGTAAGTGAACTAGTTGAGTGCATAGGGAAAAAAGTAACATAACTACAAAGTACATACATTATGACTATGACACTTTTACCTCTGACTGTGATCCCTGGATGAGTCTGTGCTGCTGGGGCAGGAATCTTTGTCTGAGGCGTGCACTGATGTTATAAATAAAGTTCAGATGAAGATTCATTTTTTTGTATTTTGAGTTTGCACTTTGTATTTTAATGTCAGGACAGACAAAGTTGCCAAGTGGTTTTATTTGCTTACAGAGTTTCTATAATTGCTACAACAAAGCCAAAGGGGGGGGGATATTTTTTCCTGCTTAGCAATTCTGAACAATTTTTAGCAATGAGAGCTCTGTCAGGAGGAGTTTTATCTGGTGCCTTTTCCCCCCAAATGTGCGGCCCCTTGTGGTGTTGCCTCTAGAGGACTGCTTGCTTGCTCATTCAACCAAAGCTGTGGCAGAGATACAGTTTCAGGCGAGGTCAGTAGTCTCTTCAGATTTGTGAGCTGGTCATTTGGAGTTCATTGCACACTTCGAAACCTCATTGTTCAGTCTAGGTGTTTTACAGAAGCTCTCCAAAGACATGCTTCTCCTTTCTAAGTTTACACCTAAAATATTAAAATGTGTAACTATTTCTTGCCTTTAAATCAATTCCAGTCTTGCTTGTATAATTCCCACTCCACCTTTTGTGCTGTGTGATCCTCCTCATTTCCCTGAGCAGTGGACATTCCAAGGCAGCACTACAAGGGGCAATGGCAATATTAGAGAAAGGGGCTATTTTTTTTTTGGTGATGTTGGCTTCTATAAGTGGAGTAGGTGGGAAGCAACTAAGCACACAAGCAGGCAGTGCATGGGCCCCTGAATATGACCCTTGACCACTTTCTCCCAAGTTGAGAGATGGGCAAAGGGCTCTTTTACTCCCTCCACCCCCCCATGAACAGCTTTCATTCCTTCCCTCCATACTATGAACAGCAATAGAGGCTCAGTCAGAGTTCTCCCTGTACACATACCAGCTGCTCACTCCTTTATGTGAGCCAAGATACAGGCAGATGGGAGGGAGCAGCTGAGCTACATGAGAAAGGGAGAGTGTTGCCAAAGGTTCTGTTGCTGTTCACGCTGGGGAGGAATGGGTTAAGGAGCCCTTTGCTGGTATTCAGGGAACAGAGCCAATGTTTCTGGCCCTTTGTTCAGTTCAGAATATGGCTTTTCTACAAGAGTCCTAAAGCAGCATCTCACCAGCAACTCAAAGTTCTATATAAGCTGGGTTCTATATGAGGCTTCTGCAGATCAGCTGACTGCTAGCTGGAGTCACATCACACTCCTATCGGTCATCTGACCACAGGACTGCATCACAACTCAGAGTACTGGCCTGGCCCCACAAAGCCCTAGAAACCTTTGATCTCTCATAACTTAGAAATAAGTTTTCTCAATGTCTTCTCTCAGTCTCTAAGATTAGTTGGGATCATTGCAAGTTTTGTCATTTGTGCACTATTGAAAACAAGGGCATGCTGATGTGTTCTGGGAGGAGGGAAAATTTTTGTCTTCCCAGTTATTGGACTTTCTTACTTTTGAAGATTTGGCAGGGTATGGGCATTTCTTTAGCAAACCCCTCTCAGTTCAGTTATCATTTTAGGATGATTTTAAGGTGAAGTGTTGACCAGTGTTCCCTCTAAGCTGAGGTAGTGTGAGGTAGCTCACAGTTTTTTAGCCTCTGGCTCACACATTTTTGTCATAGCTCAGGAAGGATGGCCCCAGAGCAAACTAAATTTATGCAGTAGCTGAATCGCTCACTCACAGCTCTAATGCCAGTAACTCAGAAAATAGAATTTTTGCTCACAAGACTCCATAGCTTAGAGGGAACACTGGTGTTGACATGTGCCCTCTGCCCTCGGTATGCAAGGATGGTGATGTTTAAAATCTAAATACAGAGATGAATATAACTTGGTGGCCTTAAGTGAAGCACAGTGCCTTGTATGCTACCTAGATATATGCTAATTTACTGTGCTGCAACTCTCATGGAAGAAATAGAAATGGCACATGTATTGACTAGTACCAGCTGTTCCCTGCCAATTCTACTTTCCTACAGATAGCAAGCTGTGCATTTGGCAGTAGCGAATCTCAAACAGTTAACATGTGCCCCAGGGAGGGCAACTGCTTACCCTGAGCCCATCAAAAAGCACAGTTATGCTCTGCAAGATTCATGTTATGCTCATCACATCTGTTTCATTTTTTTTTTGGTGTTCATGACTGATGGAAGAGTTGAGATGCAAAGTCACAGTTTTTAATATAAAACAAAAGCAAGCATGAAACACAGACAGAATATACATCTCAGTGAATAATTTCATAATGAGACTTCTAGCTCAGGAAACATGAAATGTACTCAGTTATTTATAGATATAAATGACAAAACAGAATCCATTCTGCTCTGTGTTAAAGCACTGTAATGGGAGTTGCTTGACACACCACAAAAGGGCATGGTCCCACAAATTGCTGAGCATCTTCAAATCGAGCTTCTTCTGGAGCTGCTGTTGCAGGATTCAGCCTAGCAGAATGACCTATGGAGTATTAGATCTGGAAATAGGCAATTCCTACCAGTTATTCACCTTGGAACTTCATTTTATGTAGTTGTATTAACTATTGTGTTAGAAGAGGTGGTCTACATCATTATGTAACCTTAGCAGTTCTACTCTGAAAGTGCTTTAGAGGGTGCAAGACACATTCAAATGAATGGAGACTATGTTCTTGCCAGATCTTATGCCTTGTACTCTTAGGGTCTTGATACTCAGTAAGCTCCACATGGGCTAATACTGAGCCTTTCCATCTGTTTCATTCAGCTTCTTCCTCCCTTCCCACTGATGTTACCTTTTTTCTACTCCTCTCTGAACCAGTCAGTGCCAAAATCCCAGTTGCCATTTTCCTTATGATACTTGTGCATATCTGTGGTATGCTGGGCTAGGACATCAGCGATCATCTCTCTTAGCAGAAGTACAGGGGATGATGGGTGTGAGCCATCAGGATAGCAGCCACGGGTGTGGGCTGGGTCAATCCACAATGCAATATGGGACTCAGCTGTAGAGGCTGAAAGCATTGGGTTGGATACAATCAGCTTTTCTCCCAGTGAGAAAGGAACGAGGGGTTCCCTTGACTACTAAAAAAGGCTATGCTGGGGATCATGGAACCTGCATACACAAAAGCCACGTAGGATGGGAGCTGTGGTAAGGAGGGGAACTGGGTGAGCTGAGTGAAAAATCTGGCTGGGTCTAACACCATTGACTTGTCTTTTGATGAAAAGTCTTTACTTATAGACAATGGGCTTCTTAAAGACACGTGGACAACTTACCCCCTGTAAATCTGAAAGGAATATAGCAGCAGTTGCTTTGTAACTGATTTGGAGTGACAAGGGCTTAGCATAGCCCTCCAGTTGCTGACCTCGAGCACTCATGATTCTGTGCCTTGAGCAAGGAGGGATCAATTATCCTGTTACCATCTACTGTCATTTTAAATCTGGGAAGGAATTGTGCAGAGTAAAAGCTTGAAAGGCTGCTATTCTATTGTTAGCACAGGTTTTCATTTATTTATTCTTTTTTTAAAAAAATGTGCTGTCTGGGATTAAAACAAGGGGCTGCCCAGTGAAAGTATTTCTGGGTGTTTCCCCCCCCAGTGAGAAACCAGTGAAACAGTATTGTACCATGATTCGACAATGTATTTGTTAATTACAGTGATCATATAGTCTTTCAAATGCTAATAGTCTGACTGCAATTTCACTTTGTTTGGTACTGATAGAACTTATGATTAAAGAATGGTATAGCTTTATAGTGATTTTACTGCCATCTGTGTGCACCAGGCAATAACTATGTACAGATGGTTGTGATTCAGAGACAGGTTGCCACATGCAAAAAAAGTATGTTTCAGTTATTTCAGTAAGATTTATTGCTGCAGTCACAGTTAAATGCTTGAACCTTAATGATAATTGCTACTAATCCTTCAAGAAAAATGATTAGAGTTTAATAAACCGCAAGGAGCAGCTTTTGTCATAAACTTCAGAAACATATCGCAAAGGTATATTTTATTTTCCCCTCCCTTGTCTAATCATTTATTTCAGCATACATGAAGCTGCGGTGCTTAAATGTTGGGATGGCTACGCAATACTTCTGACAGTCTTTTAAATCCCCATTATCTTTTTTAAAAGAAGAAGAAAAACTGTGGGAAATTCTGTAATTTAAACCAGATCCTTGAAAAATCTGGTAAATTTGGAACAGAGGAAAAAAAGATGGAGACAAAGGTGGGGCATACCAAATAAGCTTGGTATGTTTGGTGGGGACAAGCCACCATATGGTTCTCAGATGTCCGGTCCTGCTACAATGTTTAGTATTAAAGGAGAGGTCAAAGAGTGTTCTGGTTTATGGTCTATGAGATGAGCCACAATAATGTCATTTTTCAAGCTGTCATCTTTTGTGTACTCTTTTTGTCTCCTCCCCCTTCTTTTTCTTGTTGCGTATTTTTCCCCATGAAGAATTCTGTGCTTTTAAATGGGATACATTTTAGACAGGGCGAATAGGATTGTTTATTTGCATTCATCTTAAACTGCTCTTCCACGAATAGCTTTGCAGATTATAAGTACGGCTATTGTCGGTGTGAAATAGATTTTAAACAGGCTGGCCAGTAGTCACTAGCTGCTTAATTTTGAATGATTTGGTAGACAAACTCTTTTTGTTATTCTGAACAGATAACATTTAAGGCTGTTTCTGTTCAGAGTAACCATAAGTGTTTGCCTACAAAATCATTCAAAATTAAACAGCTAGTGATCACTAGCCAGTTTTTAAAAAACCCATTTCACACCACTGTAGCCATTGCTAAAGCTATTTGAGAAAGAGCAGTTTAATTGGCCATTTCTGGTTGCCATTTTTATCTCAGAAAAACAGCATCTAGGCTCTCTTTTGGAGCAAAGGTGGATGGTCTATCCTGCAATGGGAAATGGAGATTGTTGTAGTTCTAAGAATCAACAAAAATGTTACTATTGTTATGTTCAGAGTGAAGATTGATTTGATATCAATCGGGGGTATGAAAAAAAAGTAGAGCCAAATTTGGGTTATTGTACTCCTTCCTGAAAGGATCCCCCCCCCCTTTCTCTCTCCTCATTTCAGGCAGGTATGAGAAAGATGCCCTGCTGAAAGCAATTAAAATGATCAGTTGCACAGTAGGCTGAGGGAAGCATGAACTGACATGTGAGTGAGTATCTTCCTCCTTCCCCAAGATCCTCAGTTGGGGGTTGTGGTGGTCAGGTTTTTTTAAAAAATTAAAAAGGAGTGAGTGAGGGAAACTAACCTTGCCTCCACCCACAGTTTACTTTGGTGTGCTTCGTTTCTTTTAGACCTTTTGGACCTTTTTTCTCAGCCTGGTTGATTTCCCATTTCACAGCCCGGCCTGGAGAAAATCTACCTCAAATTAAGGAGCACATCAAATTAAGTTGGGTGAGGGAAGCAGAGTTAGCTCCCCCCCCCTACATTAAAAAACTACCAGATTTACACATGAATGGGTGAACTTCTGCTTGTTGGACTCCTCATGACTGTAATGTGTTTAAATACTGTAAAGAAATTGGAAAGATCTTTGATCCTGAATGAGCTGTACTTTTTCTAGATAGATGACCAGATTTTTTTTATCACCACTGTTTTCTGTTGTCTCTCTTAAGTGTGTGCTTAATTGTTATTATTGCAGGAGGTTGGGGGAAAACGGAAACTTCTGTGTCTTTGTACCCCACCACCCAGTTTACAGGATAGATGGAATGGCTAATGCTGAGGGATGAGTTTCTGCCCGTCTTTCCCCTATTCTCTGTAGTCCTACCTGCCACCCAGCATGTGCAAACGAAGCCTCTGCCTCTGCTTCCTACAGGGCAGGTAGGCTTGCTACCTATTGCAGGGGAGAGAGGACAGCTGTAGTCTCTTCCTTCCCCCTTCACAGGCAAATGGCCCATTGCAGGAGGAAACTATAGTCGTCTTCTCTGTTACCCCCCTTCATCTTGTCCTGTTTGCCTGCCAGCCTGTGGAAGGAAGTATTTGCTTCTGTTTGGCAAATGCATCCTCAGAGAATGAAATAACTCATGGCAATAAAGGACCCATGCAGTTGTAGAATCAGAAAGGTCTCTCCAATTCAGTAAGGTGGTGCAGTAATTGGAGAAAAATTGAAATTTGTTTCACAGAAACATCATATCCATTTTTGGTTGGAAGTCTGGCCAGCTATTGTAACCAGATGATCTCCCTGTTAGGCACATATCTTATGGAACACTATCCCCGCTCATTGTCCTTCCTGCCTTTTCATACTTGGGAAACAAACCAGAAAGTGGGATGCCAGAATAATTGTCAGATTGGAAGGTTCCCAATCTCCCCTGATGGCTGGAAATTATTCTGTTTAAATTTGGAGCATTTACTGTATTTATGAATGAACGTTTTTTGTTTGTATCTTATTTATTAAATGTGCAGTTGTGCATCCCTAATAAAGAAATACAAAATGTAAAGAATTTATGCCTCTTAAAAATTGCCTTATCTCCTATAATTTGGGAAACACTTTCCCAAGAATATATGATCCTTCAGGAAACTCCCGGCAGTACATAGGTTTTACCATAGTTAGCCTCATAACAAACTTAGGCTGTGGTCACACACAACATTAGCCACGCAAGAGATACGGAAGACAGGCGGAGTTTCCGGTCGCGATCTCACCAGCACATCTGGGAAGCGTAGCGCTTCCATGGCACAACTGAGGCTTCCTGCCGAAAAAACGCAGCAAAAAACTAGTACCTCGGAGGTACTAGTTTCCGGAAACTGCGGGGCAAGGGCGGGCGTCTGATCGCGTTTCCGGTGGCATCCGGTGCCCGCCCATGTCCCCTTGTGGAAAAGGGGTTTTTTTCCCCCCAAGTCTCCGTGGATGCGCACATGCACCCAACGGAGCATGCGCATTCGTAGTGTACACAAAAAAAGAAAACCAGTTTGCCGCGCCGCGCGCTTCTTCATTGCGCGCAGGCGTGTGTTGTGATCGGCACCTCTCCCTACCCACGGAAGCTTCACAGAACCTCCACAGAACCTCCACAGTAGGTCTGATCGCTTTACTGCATGTTAGTATGTTTCCCAAGAATATATGATCCTTCAGGAAACTCCCGGCAGTACATAGGTTTTACCATAGTTAGCCTCATAACCAACCCTGTCTGATAAATTAGGTTGAAAGATACTAAAGGACTGGAAGCTTCCATTGAGAGTTCCATAGGTGATAGGAGATTGGAACCTAGATCTGATGAGAGATTTTATTCACATAGATTGAATTAAGATGATGAAAGTAAGCGTCCTAGAATTACCAGACACATAAGGTTACCAGCCCAAATGCACACTATATGCAAGTCAGAAATCTGCATTGGAGATGCATCTTGAGTTACTTCCATTAAAATAGTTGACAGGAAATGTGTAGGAGTTTTATATGCATCTCCTGAGTTTGTGCCTCCTGATGCACTCCAGCTGCATCACTTTCTGTACAGTATTTAGCAGAAAGCCTTCTGGAATAATCTTTTTGGCTTCTAAACAACTCTGCAACCTTCTTTCCTCATTGACTGGCTACTCTGTCACATTATTAAGTGGCATTTTATGCAGAGGAAACATCAGCACAACTTATTACTCAGAGTGTAGTGAATTAATATATTCATGTTTATTAATTTAAAATCTTGTTTGCTGTGAGCAGCATTATCACTTAGCTACAGTGATTTTCCACCTCATTTGGTATCCTACTAAATTTAGCTGCATTAATATCTCCCATAGCCTGTCAACAAATCTTTTGAAATGTTATGTTTTACCTTTTGGGAGCCCAGCAAATGTTGGAAGGAGCTAAATTCTGAATTTTGGTTTCCTTGACATGGTCTCCTTTTTCATTGCATGTATGTTTCTATAATCACATAATGTAAACTTACAAAGCTCTGGAAGCCTCTCTCATAGGCTAGTTGAACAAAGTTCAAGTCCAGTGGCACCTTTAAGAACAAAGTTTTATTCAAGGTATAAGCTTTCATGTGCACACACACTTCTTCAGATTCATTGAAATGAAAGTTACCAGCAGTCTCTCTATATAGGCCCATTACACATGTACATAATACTGCAGATTTTCTGAGCAGTAAGCCTGTAAGCTTGACTTTGGATTTTGTGTCCATCTTACGCACCATTCTTTTTCCTCTGGTGTATTTATTCAGTTAAAAATGCACTTTGCTAAATCAGGGTGGGAACATCACCTGTGACATGTAGGGGGTGGTACCCAGAATGTTTTTTTTTTTTTTAAAAAAAATATGCAGTTGCCCTATTTATCCTATGCAGTAGCGTCCAACAAATGACTTCCATTTAAATCCTCATGGTTCAGGTTTTGCACGTGCATTTTAGCCTTAGTTTGTTGAATGAAAGGGAACAGAAAGGAATGCAGACAAAGGGAGGGGAAATGATATTGAAACTGACCAGACTTTTTCTGAAACTGATAAGCAGCTGTGAAGCCGTTTTCCATATTGCCAAGCATTAGGGGATTCTCTGCTGTGTTATTGACTACTGTGAAAAATGGGAGTCACATGATCTCATAATATGGGGGAACAAGTAGAGTTTACACTGACACTGGCATTGCAAACTGTGATAGTTGGCAACATGTGTGTGTGTGTGCGTGCACCTGTGCAAAGTTGGCTGGAATTCCACCACGCTTTGCACAGGGCTGCAATTTGTAAGGGGAAGAGTCCTCTGTAGAAGCTCTGGAGAGGTTTTTTTATCCTTGTTGCACTAAATTGAAAAATAATTGGGGGCATTTTCACTGATGCCCTAGCACAGCTGCATAATAATGCTAATTTCCTGCCCTTCCTTTGAAATTTGCATGGTTTTCTCTTTGTGATTCTCTAATTTGATCCTGCATACTGGTCATGATTTGGCAGTTTTTAAAAGCCTCTTCTGTGCAGATTGCTCTCTTTCTTCCAAATGGATCAACTCCACGTGATTTTTAAGTTTGGCAGTTAGCAAGGTCCATGTGGCTCAGCCACCATTTTAATGTTAGACTTACGGAAACTACCAAAATGGTCCCCCCCCCAACTTTGTTCACTAAAGCATGAAAGGAAAAAAATGTTTTCAAAGCTTCCCATCCCAGCATCTCTCTTTCTCTCTCTACATCTCATGTCAAGTTCATTCTACACGGATGATCCCCCCCTTTATTTTGTTTGCATGCAGCACTGAAATCCTTTTTTTTTTTTTGCACTGGGGATGCTGCCAT
>NW_015176469.1:62920-75064 GCF_001447785.1 Gekko japonicus | reverse complement strand
GGGGGGGAAGTAATCAATGGAGCTTGTATACCCATGAAGGGGGGAGGTGCAGAGTGGGTGGAACAACCTCGATGTGGGTGGGGAGTGACCTTCAAGGGGTGGTAAAAAGGTGGGGGAAATCCGAGGGTATTTGTACACTTTTGAATTATCATCAGCTTGGAAGCAAAACAAGGGGAAAAGCAGCACAAAAGTACTCTTAAAAATGGGGAAACAGTGACCAGAAAGTGAAATGGGTGCTGAAGGGAGGGAAATCAGTGCAGAACAACAAGGAAAACCTAACAGACATGAACGTTGATAGCAAGGGAAAGCATCCATGTGTAATTCGCAAATTAGCAGCAATTTAGCATACAGCATAATAAAGGTATTTAATAGATGCAAGGACTCAAATGAAATAACAAATGGTGACCATATAAACGAAGGTTGTTATTCCAGTTTGGTCCTTTCATCCGTTAAACACCTTTATTGTGCTGTATGCTAATTTGCTGATCATCCTCTACCTGTATGTATGGACTGGTAACTTCCATTTCAATGTATCTGAGGAAGTGTGCAAGCACACGAAAGCTTATACCTTGAATAAAACTTTGTTGATCTTAAAGCTGCCACTGGACTCAAACTTTGTTCTGCTGCTTCAGACCAACATGGCTACCCACCTGAATCTATCATAGGCTAGTTGTCATCTTTCTTATGTATTGTAAAACTGATTATTACTCCTACTCTGCCAGTCCCAATGTACAGTGCAGTAGTAAACATAGCACATCAACCTGTCTCTCCGTTACTAGTATGCCTGCCACATGAATGCTCAGGAGCCTTAACCTACTCATCCAGCTTTCTTGCGTAACTAAAACTCTCACCGCTGCTGCAGAGAACTTCACACACTCAGTCTCTTTCCTGTAAAACCTGCTGTTATTATTCCTGATACTCTAGAGTTTTTTTAAAGAGTTTTTTTTTAAAGAAAAAGACTTGTCTTTAAACCATAGAGTTGGGGTGAATCCTAGAGTGTTGCCCTGGCACAATGATGTCACTTCTAGTTTTACACCGGAAGTGATGTTGCACACTGGTGCAATGCTGGCCCACCCCTATTTTCCCCACCATCCATCACCAGCCAGTGAAGTACTGATAGGAAATGGGGGGTAATCATACCTCCTTACCTCAAACAATTGCACCATACTTGCTTTGGAGCATCTCAAAATTGCTAAAAACTAGATTTAAAAAAAAAAAGACAAAATAACACTTGAGGAAAAGATGGGGATGCAACAATTTGTGAGAATTTATCTAGGTTACCAGGAGTGTGAGCAAATGGACTTAACAGTGGGCCAAAAGGTTAATATGGAATCACCCTTCATCTGAACCTGACTGGGTAAACATGATCTCAGTCTATTTTTCAGGCTTTCCTACCCCAAGCTCTGTAGCCTGTAAGTTCTCTAAATTAATGGTTGCTACAGCCATAGAAATTTAAGGATGGTTGAAGACCTATTCAAAAGCTCTTTGAAGAGGTTTCCCCTAAGGATTATGAGACTCAGCCAGTCTGTAATCAATTGAGCCAATACTGTGTAGATCAGAGAAATTAGTAAACAGAAAGAACTGGAATGAGGCCAGCTTCATTTCCTTTGTTCCCATGTCTGCTGGGCTTGCCGTAGGCATCTGAAGGACTTGTCTGAGAACACAGAAGCGCTTGGCTGGATGCAACATGGCTTCTCTCTCCCTGACTCATAGGGTTGCCAACTCCAGTTTGGAAAGTCCTGTAGATTTGGGGTCAGTGCTTGAGGACAGTGAAATCTGGGGACCCTATGGCGTTTTGAAATCAGTTATCATTCTGGGAGGATTTCTGGCCCCATCAAAAGTTTGGCAACAGTACCTCTCAGCCATTTTCCTAGATCTTGCCTTGGTCCTAAATATGTCACTACCATTGCTCCCTCTAAGCGGTGGAGTTTTATGAGCAAAAAATTCTACTTTTGAGCTACTGGCATTAAAGTTGTGAGCAAGCAATTTGCCTACTGCATAAATTAGTTTGCTCTGGAGCCCTCCTTCCTGAGCTAAGACAAAAATGCGTGAGCTGGAGACTAAAAAACTGTGAGCTAGCTCACACTAACTCAGCTTAGAGGGAACACTACCTAAGCTCTGGATCTTGCTGGTGTAATTTCTAGGTTTGTTCTAAGGCAGTGCTTCAAGGTTACCTTGAGGTGTGGGATATAAATAGGTTAAAAATCAACCCGTTACTACTTTAAACTTTGAAACGTTTGTAAACCTTGGTATGCTCTTTAACTATTTTTTTCCTGCTTGTTTCTTTAAAAATAATAATAAGGATGAGTGTGGTTTCTTTATATTGCACCCTGACCAAACTGTCCAATTCAGAGTAATGTAGTATAGCTTCTAAAACAGATTTGTAGCTAGGGTTGCCAACCTCCAGTGGGGCCTGGAAATCTGGGTGGATTCTGTAGCATTATACCCCACTGCGATCCTTCCTCTCACTCCACCCTCCCCAGGCTGTAGCCCCAAATCTCCAGGAATTTACCAACCCATAATTAGCAACTCTATAAGGCAGAAAGAGCAATGGCATAAATTAATGCTTGTTTTCACTCTTCTTAAAGCCATCGTTTCCCAGAATTTGTCCTGGTGAGTCCTTAATTTCAGTAGATATTTATTGTTATTACTGTTGCTTGTTGCTGATAATTTTAGAATCCCATCTTGAACTTTTATAGTTAAATAATTCTGGAGCACCGTAAAGTAAATTTAGTGAATTGTATTTATTGTATTTTATATTTTTCTGTATTGTTTTAATGTTTAAACTTGGGCATTCGTGCCCCTTGTGAGCCGCCCTGAGCCTTCGGGGAGGGCAGGGTATAAATTCAAAGATAAATAACTAAATAAATAAGAACAAAACAGTTAAGCTTCCTTAATGCAATCTTTTGCAGAATTCCTGCAGTCTGAATCCATTGATTTCAGTTGTCTCAGACTGGAGGAACTGTGCATGGGTTTGTGCTGTAAATCAAGCAAAAGGCGGTGGTGCAAGTGAGCAGGTGGATTGTGAACTCTGGCTTGGAGAATACCCTGAGGCTTGGCAGGAAGTGCCTGGGGAGGTGGAGTTCAGGGAGGGGCCTCACTGGGGATGTGTTACTGTAGAGTCCATCCTGCCCAGCTGCCATTTTCTCCAGGGAAACTAATCTCTGTAGTCTGAAGATCAGTTGCAATTCTAGGAGAACTCCAGGTCCCACTGGAGGGTGGCGATCCTGTGAGCAGTAAAAACATGAACACTGGATCTTGGTATCTGGGAGAACTGAAATTAAAGACAACGACTAAAACTAAAGGCATGTTGAATGTTCAGACAGGAAGGGACCAAAAATGCCTCCCATAAGACCCATTAAATAAGCCCCATTGTTCTCAAGTGTTTCTTTCTTCTTATCTGTGTTAGGACGACGAGGAGGAGGAGATTGGATTTATACCCCGCCCTTCACTACCCAAGCGATTCTCAGAGCGGCTTACAAACTCCTTTCCCTTCCCCTCCCCACAACAGACACCCTGTGAGGTAGGTGGGGCTGAGAGAGCTCTGACAGAAACGGCTCTTTTTCAAGAACAGCTGTGCCAGAACTATGGCTTGCCCAAGGTCATCCAGCAGGTGCAAGTGGACGAGTGGGGAATCAAACCCGGTTTTCCCAGATTAGAGTCCATGCACTTAACCATTACACCAAACTGCTTCTCTTTCCAGTAGTACCATGCAGTCCTTTCTTCCCCCCTCTAACATGCTATAGTGGCCGCATCCCTACAGGTGGTGTGGGGAGCATTGTGTGGGGCACACACAAACTGAATACTTTTCTCTGTAGTTATAAGGACTAGGACTGTGAAAACTATCCATGGAAAGCTTTCATTCCCTGAAGAAAACTTTGAATCCAGGCATTTGGCAAAAAGGAGGATACCATCTTATCACTGGGCTGCATCAGGGAGAGAAATGGCAGGATAATGCTCATGGAGGAAATATGAGTGCTAAGTGCTGGTGTAAAATGAAGTGTTAAGTTCTGGAGAGCTTTTGTAACATATGGATAAACTCAGACTCCAATCTATATAGCTAAGATTCTTGAGGAGAAGAATGGATAATATTCCCCATAGTAATTCAGAGTTATTGTTGTTTGCAGACAGAGTCTATGGAAATTGAGCAGTGTAGGAGGGAGCAGTAGATTATGAAATTTCTATCAAAAGATTCAGCATGTGGATGATAGTTTCTCTTTGCCTGATGTCGCCAGCTCAGAGGGTAGAATCTCAAAAGATGGATGGATGCAATTATTTGTGCAGAGGAATGCACTTTGCTGTACGCAAGTTTGCAAATAAGCTAATTATATGTAGGCAGGATTAGTTAAGATTTTAAAATGCATTCAGTTTTGTACCTTAGTACCTTCAGACAAAGATCAGACACAATAAGGGACTCCTTGAGATCTCCATACATTTGTGCTCCATGGAGCACTGCCACTGATCTTCAGGATTTTGTTGGTTTTTTTTAAATCACACTTTTGTATTGGTGGAACATAATCCAGTTTGAGAGCCAGTTTGGTGTAGGGGTTAAGTGTGCAGACTCTAATCTGGGAGAACCGGGTTTGATTCCCCACTCCTCCACTTGCACCTGCTGGATGACCTTGGGCAAGCCATAGTTCTGATAAGAGCTGTTCTTGAAAAAGAGCAGTTTCTGTCAGAGCTCTCTCAGCCCCACCTACCTCACAGGGTGTCTGTTGTGGGGAGGGGAAGGGAAAGGAGTTGTAAGCCACTCTGAGACACCTTTGGGTAGTGAAGGGCGGGGTATAAATCCAATCTCTTCTTCTTCTTCATTATGTGAGAAGGGTTTTTTTGGCCAGGGGGTCTGAGTTATATTTGCCAAGTATAATTAGGGCAAAACATGACACATCAAAGAGTTGGAAGGGACTGTAAGACCACTGAGTTCAATTTGCTACTGAAAGGCCACAGCAAACTGCACAATTGGACACACATTCTGTCCCATGCAGAAAGCAGATGCATTGAGCCTGGAGTTCCTCCATGCTACAGTGTCTCCTGTATCACTGGCATGCTGTGAGACCAAGTCCAATATGCTAGGAGTCTTGGCAATATACAGGTTCTCTCTCTACTTGCTCAGCACATCTTAACGACAGATACTTCTAACTGCACTATAAATATGTGTGTTTAGACAAAGTAGTTTTATATGAGAACAACACATGCCAACATCACTAGTAGTGTTTGCTCTCATTATCTGACTAATTTTCATTGGCTGTTAAAGAATGTAAGCCAGTCAAACTTCACTGCACTTAGAATCTGTTGATTTTCAATGAGAGAGAGAGAGTTACGTACGTGTTTGTCAGATGCTTAATTCCACTGCAGTAATCAGTGGGATTGAAATGTCTGTAACTTTTGCTGGAAGGATCATGTGAAGACTTGTAACAGTTACCTTTCCAGGTCTACTGCAGTACACCTAGATCTCATACTTCCTCCCTGCACTTCTATCATTATGTGGTCTGAGTAAGAAATACATTCACACTTGCAGAAGCCTTATCAGTACCTCTTGTTCACTAGCCTTTCACCTCCAAGGGCCAGTTTCAAGCAGAGGTTACAATTAAAAATAACTTGAAATATATCCATGTCCCCATTTGTGTGCACCATGAAAATGACTGTAGTGTATGTCACAATTGTCAGTCTCTTCTCAGTAGAGTTATACAAGAGGAATAACGGGGGTTCTGTCACAGGTCAGCCACAAGGTATATCATCAGAGCTTTGGAAGAAATCTTTCACCGTGATTTCTTTCAGGTCAGGGCTCTTAAGATCTTTCACATTTATGAGTTCTTACATTTACTTGCCCACTGAAAAGAAGGTGCAGTTGGGAAGTCATTGATTCCAGGTGGTACTATAGTGTTCAGTGTGCTTGTATGGAAGCTTGACTGGCTTTCAGTTATTGGACTTGTTATTTTTAAGGAGTAAAATGAGGACAGAAGAGTATAGTATGTGAGTATTCCTTTTCTAAAGATTATTTTGATTATAGCAGTGAGCACAGAGACATTGTTGGAGATACACTCCTATGAATATTTTTAATTCTCAACAGTACTCAATTTTCTTGGATGTGCTAAAAAGAATGGTGTAGTTATGGAGTTTATAATGGTGTGTACTTTGAGATTCGCAGCCAGATCGCGTGCTTGTTTACTCAGATGTAAATCCTACTGATTTTAATGGTATTTGCTCGCAAGTAAATGCCCATAGGACTAGGAAACAGTTGCCAATCCTAGTTGGAGGAATATAGTTTCCCCTTCTGTGTGATGTTTCTACTCAGTTTAGTTTAAAAGTTGCCACATTTTTGAAAGTATAAGCAAATTACACCCAATTAAATGTGCAATTTACCAGCAGCAACCCTTCAACTTGTGGCTCTCAAAGTAACATTTCTAAAACCTTCATTCATAAGTGAAATGAAAAGTTGTCATTAATTTGGCCTAGTAGATTTACATTTCCTTGATAGATAGAATGGCTTACACAAAAGGAAGACTGTGGCTTCCTTCCCAGATGAATTAACTCACATAATTTGTTTATATCAATCAATACTTTTTCCTCACTACCTGTTGAATAAGAGCTTGAGTAGATGTTATGCATTATGAAAGCGTTTAAACTCAGTAGCTGCTTTAGATGAGGAACAACAGATTCAGGCATCTTCAGTCTGAAGCAGAGAAGCCATGGAAGTGAGAGGAAGCACTAACCAAGTTCCCCATTTTCCTGCTCCCAGTTGCCCTCCCCAAGCTGGGGGGCTTCAGATAGATATTCAAATACTTTTTAGAATCTTCATGAAGAGTACAGTAGCTTGGATGGGGTGGGAATGTTTTAGAAGACAGGAACAATGGACAGGAAAGGCTTAATCCTCCACATTTCTCAATACTTCTTTTTCTTATTCAAAACTTGTAATATCCGGTCAAGATCTGAAGAGACTAGTTTCTCTTACTTCCTCTTTAGTACCACCAAACTAGGGAGACCAATGCTTTGATGTGATATAAAGCACTTATAGGCCCAGGTTACACTAGGGGGAAAGGCACGGCATAAGTGCGGCTTTTTAGAGCCGCATCAAAAGAGAAACACGGCTGCGGGATCAGACAGATCCCCCCAGCCACCACGCACTTCCTCCCCGGCATGATCAGATGCTGGGGGAAGCCACGGACCAGAGAGCGAGGCGAGCTTGCTGTGCATGTGTGTGCATGTGCAGTTCGGCAGGACCTCACATGCTGCAGGAGAGACGGGCGTGTCGGCGATCAGACGCTCTCCCCTGCTGCGCGGCAACCGGTAGGTAGTACTCTTTTGGTGTTACCTTTTTGAGCTGCGTCTTCACCCGGAAGGGACGGATCGGGGATGGGTGCGCACAGCTTCCCAGATGTTGTGGTATGATCGCGCCCGCTTGATGTGCCCCCGATCCGTCCTTCCTGCGGGGCAAATCCTCCCGTGTGACCGGGGCCTTATCTTGTTATCCATTAAACTATTTTTCATTTTCTGCATTCCTATTTAAAACATTTTAATACTGAAAAGCCCTAGCTTAAACCTTAGCTTTGTGCTGTTTTTTGTGGAGTTATATTTCTAATGTGTCTATAAGATAATATGTCTATCTATAAGAGAGGATCTTGTGGGTGCAGTATTATACAAAGCTCCATTTAAAATAGGTGGTTATATATATTATTAGTATTAGTACTTTCTGAAATTGCATGCCTTCTGAAAATGAAATGGATTATACTATTACTTGTCCTTTTTTAGCAGATGTATTTAATGTTTTAGTTATGAAATATTTGATGGGGGAAACTCACTAGGGAGATTCTTGGCACTTGAAATTAAGTTCACTTGGAAGGTGGAGTAAGAATTTTAATAATTGCAGAAAAGGTAATTTGATACATTCCTAGCAATAAGTATGCCTATGACACCATGCTTGCTGCCACAAATCAGACTAAGGGCTCTATTCATGAATGAGTCATGTCCCGCTTACCCTTCGTTTTTATGCAGTGTAAATTTAATGGAAAGATCAGGTAGTGTGTCTTTTCTGTGGACTGCGCACAGACTTCTGTTTATAACAATACCCCCCCCCCTAATGTGACTATCTATAAGAGAGGAATAAAATCAAAATAAATTTGGGAGCTGATAAAAATGGTGTGCAAAGCTCCGTTGCCTCTTCCAGATACCTGAGTATGCTCAGATGAGCTTGTTAACTTCCTGTGTATATTTGCTGAGTTGGGAGAACAATCCTAAGCAGGCCTGCTCAGAATCATACTCAGGTTTCTTCAATGGGGCTTACTTTCAGGGAAGTGTTCCTCGCATGTCACTGTCAGTCCAGTTAGCCAAATAGGTGGTTTTGTGCATGAAATCTGGCTCATTGTTCATTAAAGTGAGTAGGGGGGAAAATCCTGGGTGATATATTGTTCCTGCTACCTCATCAGCTGGTTGTGTTACCATGGCATGTTCATCTGCTGGGACACTCCGTCCTAACGGCAATTTTAATCCATAGAAATTGTTTCTGTGCTCTAGAGCCACTATTCATACATCTTATTCATGTGCTTTTTAATTGTTTTTCTTTTCCTGATCCCTGCATGAAAAATGGCAAAACTGCCTCCTGAATTTAGACAATAGATGGCCAGATGATGTCAAAAAAGTCCAGATGTGTAGATCTGGTGTGTAGTTTCGGCAATATGTGCCTGTGATTGTTTAAAGACAGTTTGACATACTATAGGGGATTAGTTAGCATATACCTCTGAGTCTGTACAGCAAAAGGCTTTTAGTGGGGAATTTTATGATAGTTGCAAACCCTTGCAAAAGTTGCCAGTTGCTGAAAAGCATTATCTAGCTTTGTCCATCTTATATTCCTGTAATTTACAGGAAAATGTAGAAAGATTACAACCCCCCCCCCCCAAACACACTCTTTTTTACTGCAAGAGACCTACATATGTTCCCGGTACTAAATTTGTGGTGAGAAGATGTGGAATAGTTATGTGGATGTTCATAGCGCTATTTTATGAGCATTGATTAATTTTATATTCTTTATGCCATAAATCAAGGTAATAAGGAGAAGTTCCAAATGTACCACTGAAAGTGTCTTTTGCTTTGCCTTTGTTCTATTTATAACCTTGCTTTTGTACATAAAATGTATATACTGGAGAGCAGCTGATGTACAGTAATGGGCCTAGGGCTATAAAAGTCTCTCTTGGCACTCTTAACATGGTCAGATTATTATGTGTTCTCTGATTCAGCTTGATGTGTTCAAGGATCTTCTGTGGTCTGAAAGGTCAGCTGCTTTTAGATGTGCGCCAGCAGAATACTAATACTGTCCTTATTCAAATTACCTGCTACAGTACTTATTAAATTGATGGCCTTGTGCTCTAATTTAATACTGTCGTTGTTCAGAGGCGGGTCGCAGCTGCACTCTGTGCTGAATTAGGTGGAGCTGAGGCAAAGTTCAAGCAGAAACCATGGTTTTGGGCTGCATTTTCTCACTAAATTAGCAGTCAGATGCAGTGTATAATTAATTAGCACAAACCAGGGAAAGCTTGTCATTTAATAAGCCTTTTTTATTTCCACATTACACAAACAGTGGGAATTGATCCATTAAGTGCCTGGCTATTAATGCTGTTTAATGTATGTCTGGTTGCTAAATTGAGATGTCTAGTTACATACATACATTCAGTTTTCAAGAGCTCCTCACAGATTGTTCAGTGATTGCTGCGATTTTAAGTCATGTTGTACAAATCAATACTGTCTTCATTAACGCTTATGAACATGGTTGGCTCAGAGTGAGGATCCAAGATGCTAGGCTTTGTTTAGCTTGAAAGTATCATCTTACGGAGCGGGATATAAGTCTAATAAAATAACCAAACAAATAAATAAGCCTGTCCTCCTAAAAGAAGGGGCATTTTTATCTTTTGTTTTCTATATTATTAAATATTGAGGTTGTTAATTACTAAATTTCAAGACATAAAAAGACCATCTGTGATTTCACAGAATATGTTTGATCAAAAGGATAAATGCTTTAGAAGCTACACAAAGTTATAAAATGTTTAGGGCTGCCAACCTCCAGGTGGTGGCTGGAGATCTCCTGGGATTACAACAGATCTCCCGGAGACTGAGATCAAATCACCTGGAGAAGGAGGACTCTAAGGCATTAAACCCAGTTGAAGTCCCTTCCCTCCCCAAGCCCTGCTGTCTTCAGGTTCCACCCCTCAAATTTCCAGGTATTTCCCAACTAGGGCTGCCAAGTGGGGGCGGGTGGCGGGTAAACCCCCGCTTTGGAGGCCCAATTTCCGCCGCCATGGAATCGGGCCCCGGGGGGAACCCCACCCCGGCGTGCGCGTCACCAGGAAGTGTCGTGGGCACTCCGGGCACGCTGGGGGTGGGGCCACGACCATACAAGGGAAAACTCTATGGTTTTCCCTTGTATGGCTGTGGCCCCAGACCCAGCGTGCCTGGCATCCTCCCGTCACTTCTGGGTGACGTGTGTGCGCGCGCACGCACAAGACGCCGGCTGGGAGCTCCCTGCTCCCGCCAAAGATACACTTGGCAACCCTATTCCCAACCCAGAGCTGGCAATCCCCAAAAAATGTTACCTCAGTTGGTAGTGGCATCTCAACAAGAGGGTGCCACCTGTGACTGTCCCACCTGAAGGTACCTGTTTCCTTGGCTGTGGTCATTCTCCCCCACCTTTTCACACCCTGACTTGCCTCTGTCTGAAGCAATTAACGCCCTGTGCCTACCTGCTAGAATTCAGGAAACCCTGTTGTATATGCATGGTTTACCATGCTATGTAAGACGGAGGAGGGAAGGAGCTCCCTGCTGCTCTGGCTCCTGGGAGGTAAGATGAGACAAAGCAAGAACCCTCTACAAATGACAGCCCCATGTGGGAGGAAGTGGCTGTGCCCATACCCCTGCCTGTGACCAGAGATTCTGCTTTCTGAACCTCAGTGATTGCAAGGAGGGAGAGTTTGCATGGCTGCTTGCTCTGTATGGTTCCACCCTGCAGATGACCAGGTGAATGTGCAGAAGCAGGGAGTGGGTCCAGCACACTTCTGCCCACTCTCCCTCCTCATCCATTCAGTGAGCACGTGGGGTTGTCACCTTTACTAGGTTATGAAGATGATGGTGGTGAATGTTGCTTTCCACCCCCAAATCCACTGCCTGAGGTTACTGCCTCACCTTGTCTCATTATACAACCAGCCCTATCCACTAGCTGTGATCTGTAGAAGAGCATATATACCTCTGGCACATATATTGGCTTTAAGGATCGGATTTGGTCAAAATAAATGGAACCATTAAAAGGCCATTTTGCTTCCCCCCTAAATTGGTGAATGTTAACTATACATAGGTGCCTTAAAAATATAAAGAATACGATGCTGGCTGAGCCTTATAATCACTGAAGTCAGTATTCTGTTTCAACAGTGAACTTGGCATAAGTGTGTATGTGAATATTCTTTCCTAAACATAGCTTGCTGGTTTGTGTTATTTATCTGTACAAAATGATTCACAAAATTGGATAAATTATTAAGGACTATGGTCTATATTACTATGTATAATTTGCTGGAAGTAGGATCCTACTATGTAATTTTTGCATAATTAATGTGTCATGTTGATACTTAGGTTTTGTTTCAGTTCTGTTTTTAGATTTTGGGTTAGTTCTACAACCCTAGTCCTATTGCATTGTTTATTGAGTGTCTCATCCTGTTGATTGTATTGACTCACTCTGTGTAATCTGTCTTGAGTCCAAGTGAGAAAAGCAGACAATAAATAACACAAGTGGAGACCCGCAACAAAATGTTGCATACTGTGTTCAAGTTTAGCTCAGTTTTCCCATTCCCTTTTATCCGGAGGTTGTGAGTTCGAATTTCGCCATAGGTTATGAGGCGGAGGAGAATGGTTGCTCTGACGGGCTGGGGAAGCGGTTGGTAAGGAGTTGTGGGCAGAGTTTATGTCAAAATACGTGTGCATAGGGTACAATCCAAGCAAAGTGTATGAGCTCTTACGGAAACAGGCCCATGTGTTATTTCTGTATGGTTGTGAAATGCAAGCTGTATTTGTCTGTCAGAAGAAAACAACAGAGATCCCTTGCTGCTCTCTCTCCCTCCCCCCCGGCCCTGAAGGAAGGAGCAGGTAAGTCCCCCCATCCCGCTGGTTCCT
>NW_015176469.1:50849-62785 GCF_001447785.1 Gekko japonicus | reverse complement strand
CCCCCCGCCTCCGCCCCTCTCTCTCTCTCTCTCTCTCTCTCTCTCTCTCCCCCCCACCGGCTCCGAGGCGAGGCCCGGACGGCGTGGAGCCGCTGGGCCTCGCAACTCTTTCTCTCTCTCTCTCCATCCCCCACCCCCGGCTCCGAACTGAGGGCCGATCCCTCGCCGCTCTGGCTCCCCCTTCCTGCTCGCCGCTAGCCACTTCCCTCCCAAGCGGCGGCGGCAGTCGCAGAGCGTTCCCTGCGCATGGGATTTAGGATTTTTGTGCACACGTGGGGACTGCCCCACGTGCGCACAAACATCTCCCTCCCCCCAGGTCCCCCCAATGCGCGGATTTAAGCATCCGCACGCACGGGGGGACTTCAGTATTAGATATATAGATAAATAAATTTATTTATTTTATTTGTAGACCGCCCTCCCCCACATGGGGCTCAGGGCAGTTAACAACTTTAATAAATACATTTCAATAAATACATGCATTCAGATTAAAATTTAAAAACAATAAAACATTAATAATCAGAACTAATCAGATGGCATTTAAACAGTATATATCTTTTCTCCAAGGGGGAGAGAGACAGGGCAGCCAGGCTTGACTGGAAACCATTGCTGTCCTCAACCATTGGCCTGGCAGAACATCTCTGTCTTACAGGCCCTGTGGAACTGCATTAGATCCCGCAGGGCATGGATGTCATTGGGCAGAGAGTTCCACCAAGACGGTGCCAGGGCTGAAAAAGCCCTGGCTCTGGTTGAAGACAGCCAGATATCCTTTGGGACAGGGATCACCAGAAGGTTTTTCTCCCCAGAGCATAATGCTCTTTGTGGGATATACTGGGAGAGGTGGTCCCATAAATATGCTGGTCCCGGATCATTTAGGGCCTTAAAGGGTAATACCAAATCCTTGAACCTAATCCGGTACTCAACTTGGAGCCAGTGTAACTGGCGAAGCACTGGTTGGATGTATGTTGTCAGTGGGGTTCCAGTAAGGACTCGGGCCGCTGCATTCTGAACGAGCTGTAATTTCTGTGTCAGTCTCAAGGGTAGCCCTGTGTAGAGTGATTTACAGTAGTGTAATGTGGAGGTGGCTCAAATGGTTAAGATGTTGAACTGCAGACCGGAAGGTCTGTAGTTCAGCAGTTCGAGACCCAAGTGCCGAAAGATGGTGTGAGCTCCCGTCTCTGGTTCCAGCTCCTGCCAGTTCGAAAGCAAGAAATTGAAAGTAGATAAATAGGTACCACTTTGATGGGAAGGTAACAGCATTCCGTGCGCCTTGGCATCTAGTCATGCCAGCCACATGATCACGGAAACATCTTTGGACAGCGCTGGCCCTTCGGCTTGGAAACGGAGATGAGCACTGCATCTCTAGAGTCGGATTCGACTGGCTTTCGACCAAGGGAAACCTTTACCTAATGTGGAGGTGACTGTTGCATGGATTACTGTGGCTAGGTCAGGGTGAGGCAGGAAGAGGGCCAGTTGCCTGATCTGGCGCAGCTGGACAAATGCCAGTCTAGCAATGTTTGTGACCCAGGCCTCCATAGATAGAGAGGCATCCAGGGACACACCCAGGTTATTGGTGGTCAGCACCGGTATTTGAGGTACACCATCAAGAGCCAGGAGTTGGCACCCCAGCCCTGTAACCCCCACTCAGCCACAGAACCTTTGTCTTTGAAGAATTCCATTTCAGCCAGCTCTGTATCAACCAACCAGCTATGGCCTCCAGCCCTTTGGCCAGAATAGATGATGTGGTATCTGTCCATCCATCCAACAGATACAGCTGGGTGTCATCAGCGTACTGATGACAACCCAGCCTGAAACTCCATGCCAAGCTAGATATTAAAGGGTATTGGAAAGAGGATTGCCCCTTGAGGGACCCCACATACTAGGGGGCGTCGGGGTGACACCTTCTCTCTACCACCACCATCTGTCCCTGACCATGAAGGAATGAGGTAAGCCTCTTCAAGACCACCCCACAAACTCCTATGTCAGTGAGGCAGTGGGCCAACAGGTCATGGTTGACTATGTTGAATGCTGTTGTCAGGTCTAGTAATAATAACAGTGCCAACCCACCTTGATTCAGCTGTCTGCAAAGATCATCCATGAGGGTGATGAGCACTGTCTCCATCCCATGACCAGGGCAGAAGCCAGACTGGAATTGGTCCAAGGCCCTGGTGTCCTCCAGGAAACTCTATAGCTGTTCTGCCAGCACTCTCTCAATTACCTTACCCAGAAATGAAAAAATTGAGACTGGGTGGTAATTGGCAGGATCTAAAGGGTCCAAAGATGGTTTCTTTAAGAGTGGTATTACCACAGCCTCTTTTAATAATGAATAATAATTTATTGTTGGGCACCATCATCTGGTAATTAATATTCTATTGTCTCTGACATTGTGAACTGCACTTCCACCCATCATGACTGTTTACTACTATTCTTCTTCTTCGTCTTCTTTGTCTTCTTCGTCGTCTTCTTCTCCGAAGAGAAATGTTGGAGTGTTGCAGCAAGTCCTTAGAGAAGGGGTTTGAATGCTCAGGATTGAAATGCTCTCTGCATAACAAGACCTATTGTTAGATATTGCTCCATTTTGCAATAGGCTATTCCTGTGCCCGCTGTATGTAATAAACTTAGAATAATTAAAGTTAATTTAGCTTCTTAAGTAGTGTAGCATTGTTAGTTTGTTTGAATGGAATATGAAAATGACAATTGTGCACTCATGCACAGCATGGAAACTTTAGACTCTAGATTTTTAACAATGTGAAAGTGCACAGATCGTTTTCATGCCCTGGGTTTGTTTTTTTTTTTAGACCCAATCTCTTTGAAAAGATGTACTGCAGACTTGCACACATTCAAAAGCATCCTGTGAAAGGCAAACAAACAATTTAAAAATAATATGTAATCCTTGCACTGCTATTAAGCATTGTCAGAAGATTCAGCATTAAGATGGCCTGACAGAGCTGACCTTAAAATTGATGTGAGCAGTACTGAAGAAGATTATGAAGTGATTTTTTTGGCCATGTCTTCTATAAACACTTTATGTTCTTCTGTCAATACAGGGTTCAAAGAGTATTTGATGGTAGGTTGGCAGAGAACTTCTTCACTCTTAGGTGGAAGCCAAGGTTTATGGAAAGCTCTGCTGGGATGAGTGGCAGGTGTAGAAGAAAGACCTTAAGTCCTTTCCCACAATCCCTCTACTGTAAAAGTAAAAGGGATTTCTTCTTTCTTTGTCTGGCTTAGATAAAGTGACGTTGGTCTGCATGTCTCATGGCTTCTTGAAAATCACGAGGACTTCACTCTTGTTAAGGACTCCTGGTGTGTGAAGGTTTAAGCAGGGCACAGAGAACTTTCATCACACAGATACTAATTGTCACAATGCATATTTAGGGGAAGACCAGTGACAGGCATCTGATGCTTCACTGCGCTTGAAGAATGAAAAAGCAGGTTTATTCTGTGGCAGAGGACATTGCTAAAAACATCCCTTACAGTATATTAAACATTTATTAAATACTATCTTTCAGATCAATGAAATGTAAATCAAGTTGGATGATTAGCCTGCAGCTCTGCAAAAGCATCACAGTACACATTTATCATTTTATAAACACATAAAGACAGATTTGTTACTGTACAGCTATTGTCACCAACATGTCTGTACAAAAAAAAACAAAAAACCCTCCATCGATTGCTGGACATATTTAAATTTGTTAATGTTCCTCACTGACATACAGTTAGAAGTAGACATGAAATTAATCGCAGTCAAGCAAAGTCTTCCAGGTTTGAGGGGCAGGTAGAATTTCAGCGTACAGTAATGCCTCAGATTTGTCAGTTCCTCTATTCTTCTGAAAAACAAAATCACAAGGACCAAAGGTGGGTAAAACAAGACAATCTGACATCTGTTAAAAGAGTTGTATAGGAAAATACTCTTGGAAACGAGTAGCAAGCCTGAAACACATTAGTTATGTTTCTAAAAATAAAAGCAGTCTTTTATGGCACTTTTGGAAGTTTTCCTCCTGCTTGTGCTATAGATTAGTGTAGTTCTTTGTTTCTTTGACTCACAATAGAACTACTTTCTATAATTGCGTTTGTGAGTTCAAGTTTTTGTCAGGGTTTATTCCTGTCAAATATACATTCTTTGGGAAAGCTATCTAAAATTTTACTGCATGCTAACTTAAGTCAGGGATTAATTGCCTGCAGAAGTTCTTGGACTGAGGGTTGAAGCAACAGCTAGGGTTAAAAGCAAGAATAGTTGGCCAGCCTTTGGTTGATTTGTGACAGAGATGTAGCTGATGGGAGATGAGGCTGAGGCTACACAGAGAGAAGGGGAGGTGGAGGAAGCATTGCCCCCCCAGTCGGAATAAAGAGACAGAAACCAATATGGATTTAACAAGGGCCACTTTATTAATTATTTAATAGCAACAAATACTACCAGAAATGTACTGAGGAATATGACAGGTGTCAAACTCCTGACCACCTTCATTTCCTTCTGGGCGATGCACCTGCTCTGATCTCAAGCCACCGAAGGTAGCTTTCAACCAGCAGCATGGCATGTTCAAGAGAACCCCTGACCCACCACCCCAGAAGCCGCAAAGGCCCGCTAAGGTAGGCCGAGCCAGATTGTTCCAAGGAAGATCACCCCTTCCCGGCCTTGAGCCGCAATGGTCCGAAAGCCGTTCCTGGAGGACCCTTTATTTCCTTTATAACAATGCCCCAGTGCTCACCATTTCCATCCTGATCAAGCTACCCCACCAAACACTAAAGTGACCATACTATTTAACGACCCGCCCCCCCGAAGCCAATAAACCAACACCGCCATCATCAGTGCAAGGTAGGCAAAAACACTTCCATACATAGGCCAAACCGATGGAAGCGAAAAATTCCTACCTGGCTCCATAAAAAGGCAACCGGTCAGACCTGCACTAAAATAGGGTGGGAGGGTGGGCTGAGCTCTACCGACTGACTGTAAGGCAGGGGGCAGGAGCCAAGCCTAGACAGGCTGGCTCTGCCCCCTGTTGGTTCCTTACTCTTCATGCCTCTCATGGAGGCAAAGCAGCCCCCCCCACCAGCGCAGGCTCAGCGGGGGTTGGGGCTCGCATCGACAGTGGTCACCTTCAGGAAGGCAGCAAAACCCAAAACCACCTTGGAGTCAGGATGGAGATTTGATTCTGCCTTCTTTTCTTGTCAGGCTTTTACTTCATTTGCATAACAATGAACATCAGTAGCCAAAGAGGACAGGCTGAAGGAATTTCTCCATGTCTTCCCCTCCTCACTCCGCTTTCCTTTATCTATATTGAATTTACTTGCTGGTGGTACATTTTAATAAAAAAAAAATACAGCCACTCTTTTAATACAAATACACCGTATGCAATACAACTTCTTTTATCATTTTTGTCCTACTCTTGTATATATGGGTCACCCCTTCCCTTATTCTGTGCTCACAACAGCCCTGTGAGTTACAATAGGCTGAGAGATAGTGACTGGTCCAAGGTCACTCATGTGAGTTTCATAACTCAGTGGGGATTTGAACCTCACCAGACCCAAGTCTGGCTACACATGCAACAGACTAAACAGGTAAAGTCTTGATGTGACAGAATGAGTTGTACCACTTGATGTTGTAGAGGGGGAGGGCCACATTTTTAAATGTAAAAATCTCCCTGCAGCGGATGCTTTAGCATATGAAGGAGAAAGATTGTAGCCTAGGTCTTTGCACATTGTGTTAGTTTTCCACTTACGGGAATTATTAATGCAGGGAACTTTGAGAAATGGGAACTTTCACCTGCACCCTGAAGTGGTACAGTTCATTTTCTCACCTCAGGACTTTGCCTCATTCTCACCTAATTTTACTGCATCTGTCCTAGTGTGACACGGTAACCACAATACTCACTAAGTATGGAAACCAAATCATGCATTTTTTAAAAAAAGCAAATCTCCTGGATTCTCTGAACAGTTCTATCTTGTGCCAGGTAAATCTTAAGAAGACCATTGTTGACTGCCTGTGAATGCTACTATAATATAGCTATTGGATTGTAAGAATATTATTTCCTTCTTTATGCAAAAACCTCTCTCTCTCTCTCTTTCTGTGTGTAGAGTTCTTTGCTGCATTTAGCCATGAGTTATTTTTAATGACAGTGTTAGCACTTACTTGGCTTTGCCCATGAAGGGTGATGAGATGTATTTATATGTAATCTTTATGCAGCAACAGATGTGAAATTGTTAGTAGGGGTGAACATCCCCTTAGACAAAGGATACTTGCCTATTTCAGGCATGGGAAACTTTCTCCTGCTACCGAACAATGCAGAAATATGACTGTGAAGAATCATTGCAAGGAGGAAATTGAATAAGTCTATTTTCTTTCCTGTAGTGGGAAGGGATGTTTAGCTGCCTAATTGTATTACAGGCTGAAGAGTGTTAGTGCTGTGTTGTCTCAAAACTATTACCACATCTGAAAAATGGGATTAATAGTAACCTCCCTAATAAGGCAGTTGTGAAAATGACTGCATTAATGATCAAGAAGCTATTTGCTTGGTTAAAAATGTGCAAATGAACTTTTATTGTTCTTATTATACAATGTATATAGAATAACTTGTGTATCTCATCTGAATTGTGGTTATCTGCCTAAGGTAAGAAATGCTAGGGCTCTAGGTTTTATAGGGGTATTGTCTTTGATTTCATTTTTCTTGGATGCTGGCCTGAATGAGCTGAAAATAGAATATGGGTAACATCTGGTACATAGACTTTTGTGTGTTCTCAGAGGATTATCAGATGTGTACATATCAGTGTTAGATTGTTTATGCTTTGCTTTTCTGAGCCTCAGAAGCTACAGAGCCTTGATGTACTGTTTGGTGCATAAAGCAAGTATCCTTTGGTGGCAGGTATTCTGGGCCTCTCTGCGGGTTCAGTGAGGATGTCTGTCTTGACAGTATTAGCTGCATTGTTCTTCTAGGTCAATGCTACACAGCCTTTACCAGCTAGAAGGCCACTTTGGGCTGAATTTTTAAACAGATGGGAGATGCAGATGTACACACTTCAGCAGTTTCCACAGGTAGCAAGCAGGTATATAAAATCCATCACATACCTCAGTGAAAATTTTAAAAAGTGAGAGAATGTGTCAGAGGCACAGCATCTTTTGAATGGCAGAACTATAGTGAGGCTAGAAGCACCAAAGCTTACCTGAAAAGCTAGCAAATACCCATCGTCAAGGGGGGGGGGCTATACTGATAGTTCAGTTCAGAGTGGAAAATGTTGCATGAGTGGACAGAAAGTGGGGTGGATAGGTGGAGAGAATGAGATTTGATGGAAATATCTGTGTTATTCTTTTTCTTGAAGCAAATGGAAACATCTTTTGTCTCGATAGAGAGGACCAGTTATGTGGATGGGAAGAGGAGAATCGATGCAGAAAATCAGTAGCAAGGATTATGAGCAAGGCAGCAAATGAGAGGAAGCAAAGTTTCATGGCTTGTAGGAGCCGAGAGAAAAGGATTCATATGTAGGGTTGCCAACCTCCAGGTTGGGCCTGGAGATCTCCTGGAGCTCAGCTGCGACGTGAGATCAGTCTGGTGGGTTAACTCACAGACTTCACAGGACTCTCCAGAGGATGTGGGAGAGAGCTTTCCCAGGTTTCAGCCTTTTGAGCTTGCTCTATAATTATACAGCTGGGGAGAAGACATGCTCCTCTTGGGCTCCATTAGGGGTTTCATGGTTCCATGATGGGAAAACTGAGGAGTTTTTTGAGTGCTTGTCACACACATTTTGGTGAGGTGGAATGGTGGATATGCCAGCAAATCTTCAAAACCCAGATGTGGTCCTGGCTGGGGTGGAGGGAGGCATTTGGGGAGCGTGCAGCACAGGACCCCAAAGCAACTTGGTTTATGAGTGCACCTCCATCCTTCTGACCTACCACTAAGAACATGCTGACTATATCACTGGGCAACAAGTCTGTCATTATGGCATGAATCATTAGGTAGCTGTCATCCCACTGTGGCTACGAAGTTAACCACCTCTCTCACACAATACTACAGTTGGCCAGTGTCTCCCTCCTTCAGCTGCCTCCCAGCCCTGTGCACCACCAGGGTCTGGGCCTGTCCCTGCAGCACGGCCCTGCCACCTCCTTGCCTCACTGAGCTATTCTGCCCTAAGCCCAACAGCACACCTCCCTGCTGGGCTGCACAGACAGTAAGCCATTCTCTTCCCATACCTGACCCATGGTGGTGCCGGTCCACCTCATGATTTCAGGTTTGCCACATCCTGGTTGGATGTCTAACTTTCTGGGCAGGGCTGTGTCACAGCAAATAAATGGTGACAGAACTATTTTAATTTTTGAACTCCTATTTGGTACAGAAGCATGAACACAGAAAAAGAGAGAGGGGTGTTTAAAATGGAGGAAGCAGTGTTTTACACTAGGCTTGGGATGATCATAGCAGGTCTATGAGGCTTCAGGGTATGAGAAAAGAGGATATATGAGAGAAGAGTATGAGGCTTCAGGATATATGAGAGAACCGTATATATGAACAGGAAGTGATTTTGTCACAGTGGATGATGTCCCAGAGACACTGAATAATGGTGATGTCGGAGTCATGTACAGCACCAAGGGGAGTGTAAGTACAGGAAGCCCCTGCAGAGATGCAGGGCTGCTGAAGGAAGGGAATGTAACAAGTAGTGGGCTAAGAAATCAAAGCTAGAGGAAAATGAAAATGGAAGAGCAGAAGGCCAGAGGAAGGAAGGGTTAAGGGACATTAAAGGAAGAATGTGTAGAGAAAAGAAGGTGTATAGAACTGGAGGAAGCCAGGGCAGGGTAGAGGAGAGTAAAAGAGAATTTTTCCATTGAAAAAAGGGGGAAAGGACAGGGCTAGAGGAGACTAAAAGGGGCATATATGGATGATCTAAAAAGAGCAGAGAAAGTAGTAACAGTGACCTTTGGCATTCAAATACTGTCTCGATTCCAGTGATGTGCCAATGAAAAGGGTATAGATCTCCCCCCCCATGTTCCTCCCCCTCTCAGTCTGAGCTCCTGTGATCTCAGGAATAGTTTTTGCAGTAGCCAAAAGAGACTGAAGTGTTCTGCGGATGCTTCGCTGGATATAAGTTTGTGTGCCTAGAGGTGGTAATAGTAACTCATGATAGGATCTAAGTGGTGCAGACCAACTTTCCATTTAATCGAGCACCCTTTGTCTCGCCACAGTCATCAACTCCAAAAGGTCTTAGGCAGAGATTTGTTACAGCTCTACCTGAAGTCCTTTAACTAATGGTAGTAATTTATTGTTTAAAATGAACAGATCCTTAAATATTCAACCAAGTTCACATCCATATAAGTTAGTTGCAAGAGCAAAATACTGCATTCTCACTAATCAACCTGTTTCCATTTATGCACATATACATGTACACACATGAGACTGCCTTCATGGAGTCAGACCATTGGTCACCTCTGTATATTCTGAGTGGCTGTGGCTGTCCAAAGTTCTAGCCTGAGGTCTTTCAAATGACCTACTACGGGATCCTTTGAACTAGAGATGCCAGGGATTGAACTGGGGACCCTCTGCACACAAAGCAGATGCTTTATATCACTTAGTCATAGCTCCTCTTCCTCTTGTCAGTAAGAAATTAATTTTTGTGTTAAACTTAATCAGCAAGGAGCATGAGAAGAGAAATGGGTGGTAGCGGTGGATTGCTCTTACCTCCTTGGAGATAAAACAGTGAAATGAATAATAATTTCCTTAACAGCACCCATGCTGAAAATACAAATTCTTTGATCATATGAGATTATTTCTATATGTGTGTCCCAAACAACAGAGGACATTTGCTTGCAAGTCAGATGAACGAATGCCTTTCTTATTTTGTGTAATCTTACACAATGGTCAGAGGTTAAACTAAGGTATAGATTTTGTTTATGATCCTTCTTGCTGGAGGAAAATATCTGTGGTAGTTAGACTACGATCTGGGAGGCTATGGTTCAAATTCCTGCTCTGCCAGGAAGCTTGTTGGGTGACCTTGGGTAGACATCTTAGATTAACCTACTTTACAGGGTCGTTTTTAAGATAAAATAAGGACTGGAGAATAGAGTTACTACCCCTAGAAACTGATGTTGCGCGATATGTGATGTCACTTCTTATTGCAGAAAAGTGCAAGAGTCCAGGAGCACTCTGGACTCTTGCTCTTTTCTTCTGCTACAGACAGACTAACACGGCTAACCATCTTGATCTACTTCTGGTTGCATCTTCAGAAATGATGTCATGACACTGAGTCCAGAGTGTAGGGGCAGGCAACCTGGCACCATGGGGAACCATGTGTGATGCTCTGAGCTCCTTGGAGGCAGGACAGGATGAAACTGTACTAAATAGGAAGGAGAAAGTATCTGTTTTTTTTAACGAGACAATGACAGTTCTTGCTTGCATATCAGGGCTAGAGAGGTGTTATTTTGTATATGAATTCTCCTTCTGTGCCCAGGATCCTTAAGCAGGGGTTGGGGGGTCTATATTTAAACAACAATGGGACATATGGCCTTAAAACCTAACCTTCTGCGCTGTCTTCATGGTGCTCAGAGCATTTTTCTCCCATCCCAGCTTACTTGTAGCATTGGAGCTTGGCCAAAAGAAAAAATACCGCAAGTAACAGAAAAAGGGCTGATTTAAATGTTACATATCCAAAATAGGAAGTGAGCTTAGATGTGGGAAGAAGTTGAATATAAAATCACTTCCACACTGTTGTTTTCATGAGCCAAGTTTGGAATTCTGTCAAAAGTTTTTGGAATGCTATTCCTTTCCTGTCAATTGCACGTGTTGTTCTTTCATATAAAAGGGAATGTGAGTAGCGACCAGGGCCCCATGACTTTGAAGTACTCCCAGAAAACAAGTCTTAGTAACAGACTATAGATCATTTCCTCTTTATGAACATTCCTATCATATGCAGATTCTTATCTGAAACACTTTAAAAACTTTACTGGCTCTCTCATCCTCTTCTACAGCAAAGGAATCCCTAATTCAATGGACAAAACAAACTCAAACTCCTCTTTTGAAAGTAAAGGTATCAAAGTATTGCCTTTCATTGGTCTCCCCATCTCTCGTTCCCTCAGCTTTGTTTTGATCTGTAAATCTTCTGCTGGCAACAGGGCAATGACAATGTAAGTACTGGCATGTCATATTCTTTCCTACCATGAAGTACTGCTAGGATACTGTACTGTTTGGATACTGAGGGTAGATGGTTCCCCCACTCCATAGTGATTGGCAAGGGGAAGGTTCAAAAACATGAGAAAGCACCAGAAAACTCATATTCATTTAAAAGAGAGAACATTCAACAAAGTCACAAGAAATGAAGACAAACTGGTAATTGTCACAAGCAACAATGGATGTTCAAAACATCCTGAGGACATGAGAGGGGTTGGAGTTTAGCTCCCCTCCCCCACATGCTTCTTATTTGTTCAGAAATTTGTCATAGGTTGAAATGTGGCGTATCATTTTTCCTTCTTGGCCTGATTGCAGCTGGGTCGGGGACTTGGGCTGTATGTCTGTGGATGGGGGAAAGGTGCAAGTGTGATCAAAAACACTAAGACATCTCAGGTGTTCAGTCAGTAATTTATTATCATGTATAAAGATCTGAAACTCAAATACTTTGACCACCAAATGAGAAGGGAGCACTCACTGGAGAAGACCCTGATGCTGGGAAAGATTGAAGGTCAAAGAAAAAGGGGACGGCAAAGGATGAGATGGTTAGACAGTGTTATCGAGGCAACGAACATAAAATTAAGCAAACTCTGGAGCATGACGGAAGACAGGAGAGCCTGGCGTGATGTGGTCCATGGGGTCATGAAGAGTCAGACTTAACTATGTGACCGAACAACAACAACATAAAGATCTGATCCTTCCTCATCACTGATTTCTCTTGTCTGGTTTGGGATATGTTTGGGAGAGAAAAAGGCAGTCAAAAAATGGAGAATGTGACTATTGTGCTTGGGCTTCCTGCTG
>NW_015176469.1:16178-50683 GCF_001447785.1 Gekko japonicus | reverse complement strand
AAAGGCAGGCAAAAAATGGAGAATGCGACTATTGTGCTTGGGCTGCCTGCTGAAAAGAATGACATGGCAGAACTGAACTAAGTAGAGTGTCTATATGCCAAGAAATGCAGGGTCTGTATTTGATTTGGCTGCAGCTTGTCATGCAAGATAAAGAAGAGCAGCACTGACTAAAATTTCATCTTCTGTGGAAGAAGGAGAAGGAGAAGGAGGAGAAGGAGGAGAAGGAGAAGGAGAAGGAGGAGAAGGAGAAGGAGAAGGAGAAGAAGGAGAAGGAGAAGGAGAAGGAGAAGGAGAAGAAGAAGAAGAAGAAGAAGAAGAAGAAATTGGATTTATACCCCCTCCTTCACTTGGAGTCTCAGAGCGGCTTACAATCTCCTTCCCTTCCCCTCCCCACAACAAACACCCTCTGAGGTAGGTGGGGCTGAGAGAGTTCTTTTGAGCACTGCTCTTGAGAGAACAGTTATGAGAGAACTGTGACTGACCCAAGGGCATCCAGCTGGCTGCATGTGGAAGAGTGGGGGAATCAAACCCAGTTCTCCAGATTAGAGTCCATGCTCTTAACCACTACACCAAAGTGTCCTCCTTTACACTTAGTCACTCTATGAACATTTCCCCTTGCAAAATAGGTCTTCTGATTTTCTAAGAGAACACCAGGAAACATGATGGCAAGCTCCATCTGAGCTTAATGGAACTGTGAGGAATTTAACATTACCCCTTTTAACCCGTTTTGAAGCTGTTTTTGATCCGTTGTGGAGTAAACCGGTATAGGGCTGCCATTTCACACATGGCTTTCCCCTTCTGGTAAAGACCTGGATCTGAAGCAGTTGTAATGCAAATGTAAAATAAAAAGAGCAAGGTTACACCTTTGCAGAAAAGGATATTGAGGGGGGATATGATTAAAGCTCTTTCATTTAGAAATGGTAGACTTCATAAAAATATTCTAGTTGCCCAACTTCTCCCCTTTTATATTATGCACTGTTTGAAGGAAAAGGAAAATGGATATTAATAATAAAGAATAGGACCTGTATGATGTTGTGGATTGTGTGGATTTGTACCAGAAAAAAAGCCCCCAATCTGCAATGGAATTCACCAGGTAACCTTGGTCCAGTCACTATGTGTCAGTTTAATCTACCTTGCAGAGTTGTTGTGACCATAACATTGGAAGGGGAAAACTATGTACATTAACCTGAGCTCCTTGGAGGAAGGACAGGATGAAAATAAAATCAATTAATCAGCCTATCCCACCTTAAAGGGTTATTGTATAGCTCCAGAAGGGGAGCCACACTAGGATACCTAGGGTTCTTTGGAGGAAAAGCAGACTCTAGCTTTGATGTGAACAGAAATTCACTATGAGAGAACAATGTTAATACAACATTTATCTTAAAAGCCCTTGTATCTTTCTATAATGCAGTATTGGTGCTAAAGTAGACAATCTCCATGGATTCTTTGGTATATTTCACATGTTCCCATCCGTCAGTGTCATTTTTATATACATCCACATATAAAGGTAGGCACGATTATTTTAGAACAGTTTGTCATTTCTATGTAATCATAACCCAAGCTTACAATTTCAGAATGTTTCTCATTTCCATTATAGAAAAAACTCTCAATTACAGCATTTTAGAAGTATAATTCGTGTTAATTCAAAATACCTCAGAACAATTTTGAAGTATTCTTCATTGTGGGAAACTGAATATTCCCTGAAAGGATTTTTGTGCATTCAAAGGTGGCGGCGGCGGGGGGGGGGAGTAATTAACTGCTCTAAATACTCTCCCTCTTATAATAATAGGATGTCTTCAGTCAAATTTGCAGAATTTATTTTTATTTCACTAATTGATTGGTATATTCATCATTCAAGGATATATTAGGTAGAGCTGGAGTCTAAATGACTTTCCTCTGATAAGCCTTCCAATTAATTCTTCTCACACTGTTTTCCTGGTGACATTTGAACTTCTTTCATTATATAAAACACATCTTGAATAAGACATTGCTGAATAATAATCAGGGATGCTAACATGTTAAGAATTGGACCCTGACAAAGTCAAATGTATTCTGATTTAGACAATAAGCTCAACTAATGTCATTTTCACTGTATCATGCTGAAAAAGAATATATTCTTTCCTTCACTGCACATGTGTTCTTAATTTACCAGTGTTTCAAGAAAAATATCTGGAGCGTATTATAAGTAGGGAGTAGGGTGTACTCTTTCCTGTTAACTAATACTTAAGACTTACAGTTTGGGGTGTCCTCCCCTTTACAGCCTTCTAAATTCTATATTTTCAGTGGTTTGTTGTTCGCATTCTAAAAAGGGATGCCTTCATTTGGGTAAGCAGACATCAAATAAGTTATTCTTTAAAACTCATGTTAAATCATGTGCTAGGTTACTTTTGCTTTGCCAATTTGCATTTTTCCTCATACAGTCAGCAGATTTCTTTTGCGTAGACTGAGAGAAGGGATAATATCAGATTTAACTGACTGGCTAATACAAGGAGCAGCTCATTTTAAATGGTCCCTACATCTTTATAGGATGTTAGAAATGAAGACATTACTTCAAAATGTAGGTAATTATTGCCTCCTCTTTTATCAGCGCTATTTTCTGAGGTATTATCATAAGATAGCACTTTAGTATTAAGTAGGGCTTGAGAGTGGCAATAAATCAGTCCAACTGAGTCATCATTGTCCGAGGCATCTGAACGACTGAAATGTTGTGGATCCTACAGAGAGTGTGAAATCACTTGACCCTTGGCATTAACCTTTGCTGAATGAATAGACACTGCTTTCCACATCGTGGAACAAAAGCAGAATAGTATTGATTAAACACCACATTCACTTGATATTAAATACGGGCTGAACTCACTCCTTGCTTTTCAGTTCCAGAGGGAGAAACCCAGAGAGTTGCTGAGTCTCAGGAGATTGCATGTTTGTAATTCAGAGCAGTATTTTTCCTACAAAGGTTTTTTTACCCTCCTTGGATCAATAACTGGCAGCCATGATCAGCCATGAGTATGTATTGTCAATTCTGACCTGTGTACTTTATCACTCAAGGTGAGAGGTCATCACGCTGTGACTAATAAGGTGGCCCTTCTAGGCATGAATTGTTTCCTGACCTTAATTCAACATTTTCCCCCTAAATTCCCCCATTATCACCTCTCTTGTTTTCTAAACCTGTTAGCTGTTTTCTTTGAACTGCTGATTAAGTTGCTGTCTGGCAATACATTATTTACTAAAGCTTTGAGGGATGTGCTAAATAGTTTTGCTTGCAGTTTGGATGCTAAGTCCTGGTGAATTTAGAAGTATCAAGTTGAAATCTTGGGACTTAGCTCTTCAAGACTTCCTTGGATGAAAATATTTGCTTGATTCGAAAAGAATAGAGAAAAAAACAAGCACAAAATGAATGAGAAGCATGGATATGTGAAGTTAAAAGAGATTAAGTTCAGAATTCAAGGACAAAAGCTTTCAGTCAGATCCTTAGAAATATTAGGCCTTGTTCTGATCTCAGCCAGAGAACAAATTAAATGCACAGCAAACACAGGAGACACAATCCAGTGAAAGTCAGTTTAAATTCTTTGAAAGGAAGTGGTCTTAAGCCTTTAAATGTGCCCTTTGATGTCATTGCTTTTAATGGATCTATATGCAACTGACTTTTGCTGGATTACTCTCAAAAGCTGGTGTACAAATAATACAGACTCGTGTTAAAATTCCAGGTAATACCTCTTCAGCATGTAGTTGGATAGTCATATTTTTGAATATTCCCCATAATAAATAATATCCCTCCATGTAGTAAGCGATCACATTAAAGGAAGATATAAGGTAGCCCTATTACATATGAAAATCTGCCCTATCTGCACTTTCAGTTTGAAATAGTAGTCCAGAATTATATAAACTCACATTCTATACATTTGACACAATGTATACATTGACTGTAGTTTCCCACCATAAAAATAAAATAAACATAATAAACATAATAAACATAATAACCTAGCCCTAAAATAAACTAAAATAAAAATAAAATAAACATAATAAAAATAATAAAATAAACATAAATAAAATAATATTTTAGTCTGCATCTAAAGGATTGTTAGGTAATCACCAGGCAAATTTAAAAGGGAAGAGGATTCCAGAGTTGAGACGCCACCACTGAAAAAGCTCCATCTCTGGTTGCCACCTGCCCCACCTCTTCAGGAACAAACAGCAGGGTTTGGGAAAAGGATCTTAACAATATGGAGCAACTACCCCAGCTCAAAGTAGTTGAGAGCCTTAGAAGCATGTGTTTGTTGCCTAGATCTCCAGATCAGCTGATGAGCATACCACGAGTACTAAAAGACAGTGTGATGCATGCACAGTAGAATACCTGGGGTTTTTTGTACACATGTGGACGTAGTATCAGATGGCTGAAGAAAGCTGTTAAAATGTTGCTTGCTCTTCAGCTGAGCTGTTTTATTCCATAACCAAAACAATAGAAAATAATAATAATAAACAATAGAAAAAATTAAAGCTTTTATATTATAGCAAATGATTTAACAGCCCTCCCTGATATAACCCCCCTTGCAGTTAGTGTGTGATAGCATCCTTGGTTCTGTCATCCTTGGCTGCAAACCCTCTCCACTACCATTTAAATTTGTTTGAGACCATGATTGGTTGCTGTTTTGTTGCTTTTTAAAAAAATGATGCGTTCATCCAGGGGACAGTGAGGTTATCATGTAACCAATCAGATGCTATTTGTTCCACATGGAACTGAATGGCACATGATAAACTTTGCTGAAGCTAAACTAATCTGGCTTTTCAGTGCCTAAATGGGAGACATCTTGGACCATCCCCATGGTCTTAGAAGCACCATCCCCATGGTCTTAGAAGGGTGTAGCTCTGCTTAGGTTGGCACTGTAACTATACCACTTGAAGGTTCATGATGGAAGTAAAGGCAGGATAGAAATGTAATTAACTGAAGGTAAATGAAGTTTATAAGCAATTATTGTTCTGAATGGCTTCAGTTTAGTCTGTCCCCCCAATTTATCATGGATAGTAATTTTACATTATTTTAATGTACCGTTGTGAGATGACTGACATCAGAAACCATAGAAAAACAGGATCTATAGCTTTTAAACAGATAAACAAAATGTGTCATTAGGTAACCAAATCTGAATGGCAAATAGATGGTTTCACTGATTCTTGAAACTTTTTTTGAGTGGCACAAAAGTGGTAGTTGATTGGACTACAAACAGTAGATGCTGAAAAGTAATTTTTTTAAAAAGAGGTGATTTTCAGAAAACATACCCCCACCCCCTTCTCACACTGAAATTCACACTTAGTGAAAATTTGCCACAACACTGGTTCATATATCAAATCCTTGCACTGACCCTGTAAAGCAGGGTATAAAGTATAATGTCTATGCTGCAGATGAGATTATGATTTGCTCAGGAGGACCTGCAGACTGAGCTAAAGTTTGAAGTAGGGATTTCTTGCCTCCCAATAGACATATTTAACCACTATACCACATCATGTCTCACCTCCTTGAGAGCTGATCACCTTTAAATTCTCAGTCATGACCATCACTGTTTTTAAGAAATTATTTCATACAGAACGCTGAGTTTTAAAAAATGCTGACATGCTGCACTATATTACCTGCAAGTAGCAAATGGCATTTGATAAAGTGAAGAAAAGTAGAAAGTGGCAAATACAACTGTTGCACAGATGTATGTCAGGTTTCCCCACAGTGTTTCAACATTGAGCAAACTGGAAAACCAGAGCAGAGACCTTTTGTTTCTAACAGCGATGATCACAGAGTTGTCCTACAGAGTCTCATGTGCATGACTGCAAATTAACAAGTGTTCCTTGATGCACATGTGGAGAGATGCAGCATTGTCTTTGGACTAAGGATCAATATTCTTTGATCCTGGAATCTTTTGTCTCATTTCATGCAGAAAGTAGCTTAAGGAGACCATTTTATCCTGTATCAAGGAAGACAAAAGATTTGGAGACTGCAAGCAATTGATCTCTGATAAATCAGTTTTGTACGTAGAAAACATAAGGAAAGAAGAAATGAAAATTTCCCCAGTTTAAGTGCTGTGTTTACGGGATGAGTGTACAGTCCAACAGTACCTTGGAGAGAGATCACTATCGTCATTTAATTTTTTTTGATCTTCTCCCTTTGACTAGAATGTCTGACATGTCAGAAGAAAACAAGGGAAATTAATCACTAAGGATTTTTTTTGAAAGACAAACTCTGAAACACCCATTCCCTGAATGCTCCTGTTTGTTTGCTACTATTAAACACAATGGGCTGCCTAAGAAAAAATCAAACAAAAAAGAAAAAGTGTTAGTGCTCAGCCTTGCTGTGAAGTCACACTATCTTATGCAGCACTCCTGCTTTCTAAGACCCACTGTATATCTGTACACTTTCTGCACAGATTAAGCTCTGGAGGAAAAAGTTCCTAAGTGTATTTCAAGTTACATGTAACATATTGATGTATATTTTTGTCTCAAGGTCTTACTTTTTACTGAGATTTCAGCATCTGTATCTTACAACATTGCCACTCAAGCTCATTTAGCTGATTCTGCAAGATATAGTAATGGAGTATTCCCCAAATGTAGACTATAGGCTACTTAGCTCATGCTGTAATTCTGAAGTTCTAGTCCAGGGATGTCAAACATATGGCCTGGGGGCCAGAACTGGCCCATCTAGGGCTCTTATCCAGCCTGGAATCAACTGGTGCAAGTGAGGGAAGGCAGGCTGATCAGGGGGAGGGAAGCAGGTGAGTGAGTATACATGGTGAGGTGTGTGTGGTTGAAGCTGTCAAGCAATAGAAAATAAATTGCTAGGGGGCAGGACTTGGTTGAGAGGGCGGGATATAAATTGGATAAAATAAAATTTAAACTTAATGTGGGGGAATGGAAGTGAAGGCAGAGAAAGGGGTGAAGGCGTGGGACTGGCAGGGGAAAAAAGAGAAGGGCCAGTGTGTGGACTGGGAGGCAACTGGACTGCCTTATGCATGCCACTCTGAGGGGAAAGATGTCCTGGCCTCAGAAATGAGTGCAGTCCAGTAGGGGAGCAAAGGGGAAAGGGGCGCTGCTGTTGCTGCCAAGCATCTGAACAGCTGTAGAGCCAGGAGGCAGAGTGTTAGGGATGGTGGGGGATTGTGATCTCCCTTCTCCCCCATAGCTGTTCTTACTTCATGAAGGAAAAGGTGTAATGGGAGGACAAAAAGCACCCCTTGGTGGTTTTGGAAACATTTCCAACAGGCCTTCCCTCAGCCGTCTGCTTCTGTGAGAAATGCAGAAGGGGTCTACAAGAGCCAGGTTCAGACCCCCCATCCTCCTGAGCTAGGACCCTGTCATCTGGGTCACCCGGGGCTGGTCACTCAGCCTGGGCCACCTCATGAGGTTGTTCTTGGTGGGGATAGGGCAGTGAAGTCCAGTGTGCCTGCTTGAGATCCTCAGAGGTAGGACAGGGGGAGAGAGGAAACAGAGCAAGAGACAGATCATAGCCATGCTTGGCTGCTGAGGCTGGGTGTATGGCCCTCCCACAGTTGCCCCCCTGACAATAAAAGTCAGTTCAATATAGCATAACTAGGAATAAGGCCTGTTGTGAAAATAAATACAACGAGCTCTAGAAAGAGGCTCTGGGAGAGTGCCCTGGCCTTGGGCACTCAGTGTCAATTTGCTGTGGTGACCTCAGCAGGGTATAATGACACAGAGTCCACCATTTTCCCCAGAGGAACTGATCTCTTCTACCTGAAGAGCAGTTGTAATTTTGAGTGGCAACAGTTATTACCCAGGAGGAAATGTCTGGTTTGGAGGGTGGAGTCTATGGCATTCTACCTGTCTGAGGTCCAACCCCTCCTCAAACCCCACCCAATCCAGCCTCCACCCCTCAAATCCTCAGGAATTTCCCAACCTGGAGTTGGCAACCCTGTCTCCTTCCCAGCCAACCATCAACCTACCTTTAAATGCCCCTCTGACTTCAGCTTTCCATCTCTTCCCCCCTCCCTCTTGGAGAGCAGTTGTAATTCTGAGTAATCTCCAGCCCCCACCTGGAGATTGGCAACAATGGTTCCCCAGGAGGGAATGGCTGGTTTGGAGGGTGGAGTCTATGACATTGTATCAGTTTGAGGTCCCACCCCTCCTGAAACCTCAGTCTTTCCAGGCTCCATCCCTCACATCTCCAGGAATTTCCCACCTGGAGTTGGCAACTGTATCTCCTTCCGAGCCAATCATCAACCCACCTTTATTTCCCCCTCACTCTTCAGCTTTCCATCTCCCCCCACCTGCAGCCTCTACTGTGCTCTGAAGCCCTGACTGCTACGTCACATTGGCTGTCATGGGGGGCCATCTCAGCAGGGTATAAGGACACAGAGTCCACCATTTTCCCCAAGGGAACTGATCTCCGCCATCTGGAGATCAGTTGTAATTCTGAGTGATCTCCAGCCCTCACCTGGAGATTGGCAACAATGGTTCCCCAGGAGGAAAAGTCATCTTTCTCTGCAATGGGGACCAAAGAAGCTTACATCATTCCCCCTTTTGATTCGCACAACAACCCTGCGAGGAAGGTTAGGCTGAAAGTCTGTGACTGGTTCAAAATCACCCAGTCAGCTGTCACAGCAAGAACCTGGGTTTAGCAGACAGTGCTCTGAAGCACTGACTGCTATGCCTAGGGTAGCCAACCTCCAGGTGGAGCCTGAAGATCAATTTCAATTTCAAGTTTATTACGGTCATAGACCAGTATAATAGAAGACAAGTAAATACAGTTACAGGAGCAGTAAAATTATAAAATATATCAGCATCTAAAATTATAAATAGGATCTAAAAACGTTAAAATACAGAAATAATAGAATCAGAATTTTGATTAAAAATTAGGTTTAGGCCTATCTGTCCTTTATCTCTTTCCTAGTTTGGTATGCCAACCAACCAAATTTGGCAACCATCCTAGTCAACTTTTGATTATCTCCTGCCAGCATAATTGACAAAAGTATCCTTCTATCACGACCTGGAAAGGAATTAACTATAGGCTTGATCAAAACTTCCCTGGTATTATGATATATAAGACAATCGAAAATTACATGTTCCAATGTTTCATCAGATCCCATCCCACAAATACAACTTTTCCTCAATGATCTAGTAAATCTGGCCTCCATTATGGCTGAGGGTAAGGCGTTGTATCTTAATAGGGTAAAAATTCTTCTATGATTGCTGATATCTAAATATTTGATGTAAGGTCTCACAGCTATCTTGTTAAGTGAACTTACATCAAATACAGGGCTCCTAATCCTGCTCACGTCCATCTGTCGTTCGACATCTAATATTCTTTGTTTTAGAACTGATCTAGCCCGATCGTGTCCCAAAGACAGAATAAACTGTTTTGAAAAACCATAACAGACCAGTTTATCTTCTATCTTTTTCCGCCATGAAGGAACAAAGTTATCTTGCATCATAGTATGGGAAAGGCCAATGGGTAAAAAAATCAATTTTAACCAATAGTAAAATGCAGCAATCCACAATCTTGCCTCGACCATAACCAGGCCAGCCTCTAAACGGATTGCAGCATTTGAAACGCTTGTTGGAACTTGAAATATAGCTCTTAAAAATTTCGATTGTGTTCTTTCAAGTAAGGTCAAGTTTGTCAGGAGAGACAAAGGAGCTCCATATAATAATTGGGGTAATACCTTTACAGTGAATAACTTAATGGCAGCTTCTAAGTTACGACCTCCTTTGGACCAGAAGAACCTTTGAATAGCTCCAGCGCTTTTCTTTGCATTAGCTGACAGGTAATCAACATGGCCTTTCATATGACCGGACGACTGAAATACAACTCCAAGGTATCTATAGCAACGAACTTGCTCAATGGTACGAGAGTCAATAACCCATTTAAACATCCTAGGCCTATTGGCAAAAGCCATTATTTTAGTCTTCATATAATTTATCTCTAAGCAATTCTGATTACAGTATTGCATAAGAGCACACATAGCTCTCTTAAGTCCCTTAGGGGTCCTAGAAAGCAAGACGGCATCGTCTGCATAAAGCAAGATTGAGATGTGTCTGTCTGCAAGCTTTGGAGGATGAAATTCAGGTTTGTACAAAAACTGTACCATGTCATTGATGTAAATATTAAATAAAAGAGGTGCCAAGATACATCCTTGTTTTACTCCTCTATCTGACCTGATCATCCTAGTAAGATGACCTTGAGGATTACATCGTACCCTAATAAAAGTATTTTTGTGAAGAGCTCTCAATAAAAACAGTAAGCGCCTATCTATCGTAGAAGATTTCAACTTTTCCCATAGGATTGTTCTTGAGACAGAATCAAATGCGGATTTAAAATCTACGAAAGCTGCATACAATGAGGTTAAAGAATTCGAAGAGTATTTGGAAATCAAGTGATTCAATATCACACACTGATCTAAACATGACCGTCCCTCTCTAAAGCCTGCTTGTTCCTGTCTCAAAAGACCTTCCTGCTCCATCCAGTCTTTTAGCTTCCACTGTAAGTGTTTTGAATAAAGCTTACTTATTATACTTAGCAGACTGATCGGCCTATAATTAACAGGATCCTCTCTGTTCCCTTTCTTGTAAATAGGCACTATTATTGCCACCCCCTGCCTGAAGATCATCAGGTATCACAACTGAACTCCAGACAACAGATCTCCCCCCCCCTCGAGAAAATTAACTGCTTTGGATGGTGGCCTCTATAGCATTCTGTTCAGCTGAGGCCTCTCCCCTCCCCAGACTCTGGCTTCCTTAGACTGGCTTCCTTAGACACAGAATCTCCCTACCTGTAGCTGGCAACCCTAGTCATGATGGGCCGCAATGAGTTTTCCCCCAAAGGCCAAAATAGGTGTGGAAAGGGCCTTTTACTGCCAGAACCAAGCTTGCTTGCCTAGCAAAAGGCACTGAGGTGAAAGTAGAGTTCCCAGATCTGAGTGAGGAAATACCTGGAGATTTGGGGGGTGGATCCTGTGGAGGGCAGTGTTGGGGTGGTTCTAGCTTCCATAGACTCCACCACAAAATCTCCAGGAATTTCCCAACCTGGAGCTGGCAACCCTAGTCAGAACTGACCCCAATAAGTTCCTCACAAAGGCATGAAAAAGGTTTTGTTCCCTTGTCTTTTTACTGACAGAACCAAGCTTGATTGCCCACCAACAGCCACTGAGGGAAAAGTTAGTCCCACAGAGGAGCCAAGCAGGCAAAGTGTCTTCCTGAGGAGAGACAGTGTATTCTGGCAGGGAACAGTGGCTGGAGTGGGCGGGGAAGAGCAGCAGACCCAGCACCTGGCCAATGGTGTGCGACTACTCTTGAGTGGTGGCTGACGGGCTAATGGCTGATGAAGCAAACTGTGGGCCGGACTCAGGCAACACAGCCAGTAGATAGGGACAGCTTCTGAGTGACACCTCATGGAGCCAACTGATTTTGGAGCATGTGGAATGTTCAGAAAGTGCTACCCCACTACTCAATTATATATAAGGAAAGATATTAAGTACAAGATGGCTCCAGTGTGGTTAAATAACTCATAAATTCCCATCATATGTGTGCTCAGGTGGTTTGATAGTTTAATGAGTGGCAAAAGTTCCACCAGCTAGTGGAGGTGATGGTATCCCAGCTGAGCTATTCAAAGTCAAAAGATGATGCTGTTAAAGTGCTGCACTCAATTTACCAGCAAATTTGGAAAACGCAAAAGTGGCCACAGGATTGGAAAAGGTCAGTATACATTCCAATCCCAAAGAAGGGCAATGCCAAGGAATGTTCAAACTATCACACAATAGCACTCATATCACATGCTAGCAAGGTCATGATCAAGATCCTCCAAGCTAGGCTTCAACAGTACGTGGATAGAGAACTGCCAGAAGTACAAGCTGGGTTTCAAAGAGGTAGAGGAACTAGAGATCAAATTGCCAACATTCGCTAGATTATGGAGAAAGCAAGAGAGTACCAGAAAAACACCTACTTCTGCTTCATTGACTATGCTAAAGCCTTTGACTGTGTGGATCACAACAAACTATGGCAGGTCCTTAAAGAGATGGGAGTACCAGACCATCTTACATGTCTCTTGAGAAACCTGTATAAGGGTCAAGAAGCGACAGTTAGAACTGGATATGGAACAACTGATTGGTTTAGCATAGGAAAAGGAGTACGACAAGGATGTATATTGTCACCTTGCTTATTTAATATATATGCAGAGTACATCATGCGAAATGCTGGCCTGGATGAATCACAAGCGGGAATTAAGATTGCTGGGGAAAAGATCAACAACCTCAGATATGCAGACGATACCACTCTAATGAGGAGAGTTTGAAAGCTCTGAACCCCAAAATCAGATTTGGACCCCCAAACTTCATCCACCCTCCCCCCAGTACTTCTGAAAGAGTACTGTCATTATCCAGTAGAGGCTGTAAGTTGCTGATGATGTGTTAAGATGTTTTGAGTTGAGAGCTGTATGTGACCATTAGTGGTGTTCTCCCTCTGAGGTGGAGGACATCTCCATGGGTTATTCCTTTAGGGAGGCAGGAAACACTTTTTTCCCCTTCCTCTTGGCGCCTTGGGAATAGAGAGTTGGACTATAAGGAAGGCCAAGCGCCGAAGAATAGATTCTTTTGAACTATGGTGCTGGAGAAGACTCTTGAGAGTCCCTTGGACTGCAAGAAGATCAAATCAGTCAATCCTAAAAGAAATGAACCCTGACTGTTCCCTGGAAGGCCAGATAATGAAACTGAAGCTCAAATACTTTGGCCACCAAATGGGAAGGGAGCACTCACTGGAAAAGACCCTGATGCTGGGAAAGATTGAAGGTCAAAGAAGACGGGGACGGCAAAGGATGAGATGGTTAGACAGTGTCATAGATTCAACGAACATGAAGTTGAGGACGGCGGAAGATCGGAAGGCCTGGTGTGATCTGGTCCATGGGGTCGCGAAGAGTCGGACTTGACTGTGTGACTGAACAACAACAAATACTTGCAAATAGTGCCGGCAGATGGAACAGGAGGAGGAGATTGGATTTATACTCCACCCTTCACTCGGAGTCTCAGAGCAGATTACAAACTCCTTTCCCTTCCCCTCCCCACAACAGACACCCTGTGAGGTAGGTGGGGCTGAGAGAGCTCTTTCCAGAACTGTCCTTGAGAGAACAGCTCTGATAGAACTATGGCTTGCCCAAGGTCATCCAGCAGGTGCACATGGAGGAGTGGGGAATCAAACCTGGTTCTCCCAGATTAGAGTCCGCGCACTTAACCACTACACCAAACTGGCTTTCTACAGGTGGGTGGAGCGGGGCCCCCCTTATAGTTTGATATTCGCTGCCTCAACCAAAAGCCTGGGAGAACATCTCCAAAAAATGCTATATATTCAAAAAGTAACTAATTCGTATAGAAATGTAAGATTCACATACCCTTTTATGGTACACCTTGGAAAAAAACCAGTCTTGCATATGATTAAATACATTTATTTACACTTTTGTGGATTCCCCTGTAAATCAATTGTGTTCACTCCTAGGAATCAATTGCTTTTGTTTGTATTTTGAGTAAAAAATAATATCATTAGTTGGATTTGCCTGTGTTATTTATGAAATTTATAGCTCTGGTACCTGGCATTACATTTTATGGCACACATGGCGCTGCCCAACAAAGTAGCATTTATGTCAGATCCGGCCCTTGTAAGAAATGAGTTCAACACCCCTGTTCTAGTCAATCTAGAGCAATACTAATAATTTCAGTGCTGAATGCTTTGGCAGGGAGGGCAGGGTACAAATTGAATTTAAAAAAAAGTTTATGAGAGCCGCTCACAACCAGAGCAGACAGCACAGCGCAGTATAAACCCAGTAGTCTGATTCACTATAAGTAGCTATGTATATACAGAGTTTAAGTAAGGATGCCCACATGTAGGCTGTTGTTTCTTACTCCATTTTTTCAGTAATGCTGCTTTTGGCAGCTTGCCTTATTCCAGCATTATTGTGTGCAAGTCTTCTGCTATAATCTGCAGCTCTTTATTTCCATAATATATACATACTCCTTTCCAGGGAGCAGTTAGTTGCATCATCATCGTCATCATCGTCATCGTCGTCGTCGTCATCGTCGTCATCGTCGTCATCGTCATCATCATCATCATCATCATCATCATCATCATCATCATCATCATCATCATCATCATCATCATCATCATCATCCAACTCGCCAAAGAGAAGTTGTAAGTTCAAATTCTACCAAATAGTGGGCATGATCACATGCACAATTAGCCCCACCACAGGTGCAAATGCCGGGCAGATTTAAAGGGCACGATCAGACACAAACTTCTGGGAAGTGCCCCGCACCTGTCACCAACCCGTTTTGCTCCACTGCAGAAGTGGAGTAAAAACACATTGAGGAAAATTAGGTAGTAAACGGGTTGTGACAGGCCATGGATGAAGTTTCCCATGTCTGATTGCTCCAGCGCACTCTCATGGCATCGGGATGGTCTGATCAGGCCATTTTGACTCCCTGCTGTTATCCCCCCCCCTCTCAGTATATGCATCATCGCAAGCTTCATAGGGGAGACCTCAGCTTGGAGATGTGATTCATCGATTCTTCATGTAAGCACATCGGAAACAAATGGCAACCCCCCCCCCGACTCACCCCACAATGAAGTTTGTTCCTGAGTTATAGTGGATATTCTAGTATCATAGCTAACAGACTGTGAGAAACAGGTCCTGAGTCCCTGTTGGGAGTCTGGGGAGGGCAGGTACATGAGGGGGCACCACTAGCACAGCAGCATTGTGTCACTTTTGAGGAAAACCCAGAAGTGTTGTCACTGTGCTCTAGAAATCACTGGAATCTATGGTTTTACTATAGAGTTTCTGGCAATTCTTAGAGCACAGTGATGCCACTTCCAGGTTTTAGACAGAAGTGAGATAGCACTGATCGTGCCCTCCCATGATTCTGCCCCCCAGACTCCTGAGTTTCTGGTGATTCCAAGTGACATAATTTTAGGGTTTTCCTAGGAAGTGATATAGCAATTTCCCCCCTCCCATTGGCCACCTGAGTGGCAGTGGGCAACAGGAGCTGGAGGCAGGAGATCTCCAGCACCAAGTGAGTAAATGGCATCCTTAGAAACAGGAAGTACTTGTGTCCCAATCTCAGCTATGCCATTAACTTAGCTAGCCTTATGTGAGTGTCTCAGACTTTGGTATGCTAGCAGCAACAAGAGGAAGAGAACTTTCACCAATCTTATAAGGGCATTTGAAAGAATTATTTTAATTAAATAGCCCTAATAGCCCTAATGAAACTAAATGATTAATGAATTGTTTAGAGTAGTGGAATGGGTAGTTAATTAGGTGCTAATTAGTTAAATTAAATAGCTGGATTTAAAGGAGGTATTTAGTATTAATAAAGGGATTGCTTTCTTATTTGACTATAGAACCACCCTACTAAAATGTTTATAATTACTGTGTAATTATGGGGTTTTGATTGTTAGTACTGATTAACTGCCAACTGATTAATAATTAGCGCTGGGCGTGGATTGGTAGATTAAGTTTACTGCCGGCCTTTATTTATTTACTGGCCGGCTGTTTTGGAAATTAGTGGCAATCATTGGTTGATATTGGATTGAATAGTAGGTCGGGTTGGGAAATGTGGACCTAACAGTACCGGAAACTGTCGCTTGCTACCAGCAATCACATAGTAAGAGCACCTTCATCAGTCTCACCAGTGGATCTGAGGCTAACACAAAGATCGTTAGGTGCAGCGATGTTTGCGCAAAGGATTCCAGTGCTCCTGGGGAGGGGAAAGTATAGCAGTGGGACCAGGCAGGGAGTTAAGGGAAGAGAGTGAAAAAATAGAGAAGCATGGCATCCTTCCAGCCTGTGTCCTATCCCGAAGGTTGCCAGCAGAGCGACTAGGATGGATAACCCCCCTCTGACATTGGCATTGTGCAACGCCAGGTTTATAAATAATAAGACCACATTCCTGCAGGACTTTCTGCTGGAGCAGAATGTAGACCTGGCATGCATGACTGAGACCTGGGTGTGGTATATGGAGACTGTAGCTCTCTCCCAGCTTGCCCCACCTGAGTTCTCAGTCCTTCACCAATCCCAGACTAGGGGGCAGGAGGGAGGAGTGGATCTATTCATTCAGGAGGCTTCAGGGCACTCCCGCCATTGGAGATCGCGGGCATTGAGTGTATTGGCCTGGTGTGGGAGGCTGGGTAGAGTTTGGTGATTTGGCTGGTGTACTGACCACCTAATGCACCAGCCAATAGCCTGCCATCCCTGATGGAAGCCGTATCAGGCTGGGTGCTGGAACACCCTAGGCTAATAGTCTTGGGTGATTTCAATGTTCATGCCGATGGCGCGACTGCCACTCAGGCAATGGATCTAGTGTTGCCATGGCAGCACTAGGACTCTCCCAACTTGTAACGGCTCCCACTTAGCGGGCCGGACACACGCTCGATCTAATCTTTGTGGCTGGGGTAACAGTGGACCAGATTACTGCCTCAGCAGTACCATGGTTGGACCACCATGCCTTGAGGGCCCAGCCGAATGTTCCATCCTGACCCTGTTTAGGCGGCAAGTGTATTTTAGCTTGCCCGCAGAGCCAAATGGACCTAGTATGGCTCCAGATGGCTCTGCAGGATCTGATGCCCCCTGCTGGCTCATTGGATGAGCTTGTGGAGGACTGGCATAGCCGGCTCTCTGCAGCCATTGACGAGATCGCTCCCTGGCGCCCTCTGCGCTCTTGCTCTAGGTTTGCTCCCTGGTTTACCCAGGAGTTGCGGCTTATGAAGCGAGAACTGAGACGGCTAGAGAGACAGTGGTGCCACGCTCGAGACGAAGCTACAAGAGCATCCTATAGGACGTTTATGAGATCCTATGAGATGGCAGTCAAAGCCACGAAGAGAGAGTTCTATGCGGCCGTGATGGCATCTGTGAGTTCACGCCCAGCCCAATTGTTTAGAACGATTCAGTCTATAACAGCTCTGCCACAGGGCAGACTAAACGCTAGGGAATTGGATATCAGTTGCGAGGCATTTGTGAGCTATTTCACGGATAAAGTCTTGATGCTCCATCGCAACCTCCCCACCACAGTTGAAACAGTGAGTGAACTCAAGGCCCCATGCACATCTTCAGTTTCGGCTTTGGATCATTTCAGCCAGCTCAGCCTGGAGGAAGTTGACAGATTGCTCGCAACTGTATGCCCAACCACGTGCAGCCTTGATCCATGCCCTTCCTGATTTATTAAAGCTGGCCATGAGGGGTTCCAAGGTGCCCTAAGGAAAATTATCAACAAGTCCCTCTCTGAGGGGTGGTTCCCGGGGGCACTCAAGGAAGCGATGGTCTGCTCTGTCTTGAAAAAAACATTTCTGGATCCAGCCGAATTGGCCAACTATTGGCCGGTTTCCAATTTGCCCTATTTGGGCAAATTTATTGAGAGGGTGGTGGCAATACAGTTGCAGGGCTTTATGGATGACACTTCTGTATTAGATCCCTTCTAGTCCAGTTTTCTCCCGGGACACGGGATGGAGACGATGTTGGTCGCTCTTATTGACGACCTTCAGAGGCATCTGGATCGGGGCAGCTCGGCGGCACTGTTGTTATTGGACCTGTCAGCTGCATTCGACATGGTCGACCATTGGTTACTGACTCACCACCTCGCCGACATGGGAATCCAGGGGCTTGCCTTGCAATGGCTTGCTTCCTTTCTCCAGGGTTGGGGACAAAGGGTGGCACTAGGGGAACAGCAGTCCAGGAGACACCCGTTTGACTGCGGAGTGAATCAAGGGGCAGTGCTTTCCCCGATTTTATTTAACATCTGCATGCGTTCCCCTGCCCAGATTGCTTGGAGGTATGGGCTGGGGTTTCAACAGTACGCTGATGACACCCAGCTGTATCTGATGTTGGGTGGCCAGTTGGACTCCAGACTGGAAGATTTGGACTGGGCATTGAAAGCTATGGCTGGTTGGCTTAAACTGAGCTGGCTGAAACTAAATTCAGTGAAGACAGAGGTCCTATGCCTGAGTCGGGGCAGTTTGGGGTTGGGGATCCCCCTCCTGACGTTTGGTGGGGCACCTTTAGTGCCAGCGCTGGTGGTTAGGAGTTTGGGAGTGCTCCTGGATACCGCCTTAACAATGGAGGCCCAGGTAGCAGCCACTGCTAAGTCAGCCTTTTACCATCTTTGGCTGATTTGGCAGTTCGTTCCCTTCCTCAGCCACGATGTCCTGGTTACAGTGATCCATGCAATGGTCACCTCGAGATTAGACTACTGCAATGTTCTCTACATGGGGCTGCCCTTGTCGCAAATCCGGAAGCTGCAGCTAGTGCAGAATGCCGTGGCCAGGCTTTTGATGGGCCTTCCTAGATGGGAGCACATCCGGCCTGCACTGAAGGCACTGCACTGGCTGCCAATAGCATACCGAATTCGCTTCAAGGTGCTGGTACTTACCTTTAAAGCTCTATATGGCCAGGGTTCGACATACCTGAGGGACCGCCTTTCCCCATATATACCCCAGAGAGTACTACCGTAGGGGTCACAACATCAATTGAGCATTCCAGGCCCTAAGGATGCCAGGCTCACTGCTACCAGGGCCAGGGCCTTTTCAGTGATGGCTCCATACTGGTGGTATGAGCTCCTGGAAGAGATCAGGGCTCTGCAGGATCTTTTACAGTTCCACAGGGCCTGCAAGACGAAGCTCTTCCACCAGGATTTCAACTAGGAGCCGAGTCACCACTACCACCAATGTTTGTGGTGGTGGGCTGGCCCCAGTTTGGAGATTGAGTTATACCATCATATGATGCCAGAAGATCATTGAGTTGGAAATCTTGTTTGTTACATCATATAGCACGCCATCTTATCAATGAAGAATGCTACTACTGTTAGCTCTTTGAATATTTGACTGTTTTTAAAATGTTTTATATGTTTTTGTGTGGATTTATGGTACCTTGTATTGATGAATGTAAGCTGCCGTGAACCTGTTCGCGGGGAGGGCGGGATATAAACAGAATAAATAAAATAAAAAATAAAAATAAAATAAAACTAATTCATAAGGATTATTGAAATTCATAAGATTGAAATGAAGTATAGAATGTACTGTAAGTAATCCCAAGCTGTAGAAATGCTAAGTATCATTACAAGCACATTACAAGCACAGCAAGAACGGCGGCTACAGCGGAGCGGAGCAGCGGCGGCAGACGCTTGGAGGAGGCGGCGCAACGCTGAAGGCGGCAAGCGGCGGCAGCAGTGCCAGACTGATCCCTGGTGGCCAGCGGTGAAAGAACAAGGCGGCTGCCGTCGATGGAGGTTGGAGGCGCAGTGACGTCATCCGGAGGCGCGCGGAGCCGGAAAGGACATGATCGGGCTGAGGACAACGTCGCTGGCGATCCATACATCTGCCTGTCTGCCTGAGCACTGGGACATCTTACAGCCGGAAAAAGAAGCCGAGCCGGGAAAAAACACTGAAGCCTCCACTAGGGTGCCGGTAGGGAGTTCCCCCCCTTGTACCAATGTGGCCGTAGTTAGGGTTGATTTCGGTGATTAGCACCCAAGAATTGTAAACCGCCCAGAGACCCCTACAGGGGTTAGGGCGGTATATCAAGTCGAAGGATAAAATAAAATAAAAAATAAAAATGTTTGCAATGTTATGACATAGCTCCCTACTGCTCCAGTTTCAGCCTGTGTAATTTTGTTTCAGGGGCTCTACTGGCACCCGAGTCTCTCTGTTTGTACTTAAGGCAGCAATCGTACTCTTTTCCATTGCACATATTATCTGGCTGGGTGTGTGAATCTCTGAGTGCATGCAAAATTCTCCTTTCATCACCAAAATTTAACACTGACATATTTGAGTATAGGGACTAGGATCTTCAAGGCATAAGTAGGGTTGTCATTTCCCTGGCAGCGCAGAGGAAACCACAAATTTTTGGGGCTTCAGCCTCCCACTGGCCAGTTGGCTGGCAGGGGAACCCCACCCCCAAGCAGGGAAATTGCTGTGCGATGTTCCTGATGTGATGATGTCACCCAGGAGTGACATCATTGTGCTGAGACACTGTGGTATTTGGGCAAACTATAGTTTTGAGGCTGGAAAAACATAGAGTTTGCCCAAATACCAGAGCATCCCCTGCGTGATGTCCTTGACACGATAAAATCACTTCTGGGTGATGTCATTTTGCTGGGGATGTCACATGACATCCCCACCCACCCCAGAATGCCCCCCAAAGTCCCCTGCTCCAGGCAAGGTAAAACCTGGCAACCCTAGACATATGGTTTCCAGTTGCTTGGTGTCCTTGAATACTTTCCCCTCTTTTTAATTAATCTCTCAATTCAGTCACTTCCCTGTCTGCATAAAGAGGTCATTATGCTTTTTAAATAGGTGATACATGTATGATGGACATGCTAAAACATTTGTGAGAACTGGCATACTGTAAGGGGGTCTGAATTACATAGGTTTGTTGGCCAATTGTATCTATGTATTACCCATTCACCCTGTGCATTTAGCCTTATGAAATAATGACGTCTCCTGTGTCTGAAATAACACAGGAATTGCTGCTTCTTTCCCAATATTGCTCTGTAGATGCTGATTTTCCACTTTCTCAGGTGACTTGCGTGTAATTCACTTTATGGGTTACTGTGGGTTCTAGCTCATGTTGTCTTTCCCTCCCCAAGGAGATTATTATTACAGATGTTTTTCTTTGGAGTTGTTTAGTTCTTTATTTGGCTTTTTGCTCTGAGACTAGTCTGGTTGCATTTTACATGGTCATGCTTTGCTTTAAAAAAAATTAACCTGCTGCAAGAAAGTTTGCTGAAACAGACTGTAAATGGTAAGAGGAATGTGTTACAGCTCGGAAACTTTACATCAATGCTCTCTGTGCCCTGATGTGTTTCTGCCTCTTTCAGTTTCCCATTATTTTCCTGCCATCTCTCCTGTATGAAGCAAGCCATGTCAACTGCATGCTCTGAGGCACAAAGAAGACTCTAGAAGCGTAGGATATTACACAGGTTTGTGTTTCATAGAGGGACTCTAGTGGCCACTTGGCCTTTGATTATGCAAATGCTATAATAGGTAATACAAGCCTTGAATCTGGCAGATGTTGTCGTTACAATTATAAGTAAGGGGCTAGAAGAGATGTGTTAAACCTCTCAGGAGCCTTGCCTCAGTATCCTCTAGTTTCCATCTCCTATCCCTCTCAAAGTGCCTGTGTTGGACTGTAAGTGTTGACTACTAGAATTGTTTACTTTGAAGGCATTTTTTAAAAAATGGATTGCAATGCAATTGACTAATACCCTGTAATGTTGTTGCTGTCATTTCAAAGGAAAGTAGTACATAATCTGAATGTGAAACATATGGTGGGTTTCACATCTGTAGTACACATTCCACAAATCCTGACCTGGACTAGTTTTTAGGTGAGTTGCTCCAGTACTTGGTGCAGTGGTGGCTGGTGAGGTAATGTAACAGATTGGAAGAGCCTAGTGCTACAAAAGCATTGACTGAGGATGAGGAAAGCCCTCGTGCCCATACCAGGAGGAAATACATGACAGTAAGTGGTGAAACCAGAGGAAAGCTGGATTCAGCACCAAGCAGATATATTGAGCTGGTATTGATGGGTAGGAGTGCTGAATGTGGTCCTGGACACTGGTAACAGCTGCCGTGCCCATGCCGAACCTTCCTTGCTAGTTAGTAGTGCCTACTTGTATGATGCTGCTGGCTCCTGCTTTTACTGCCTCTTTGTGTTTCCCAACAGGAAGGTGTGGGCTTCCTTCTCCCTTGTTGCCACTCAGTGGTGTTGGCTTTTCCCTAACTGGTGCACTTGCTCCCTGGCTGTGGCTGGTTTGGAGGCATAGGAAATAAACTCTACTGTTTAGTCTTCAGCACTTGGGTGAACAAAAATTTGGACACTCTCTTATGTTTTGATTCTTATTATGTCCATGCTTAGGAAGGCTAATACTGTTTACCATCACCAGCCTTGGCAAAATGGAACACGATATAAATTGACCATTAGGCTGTGTCTGTACCGTGTGCGTGTACCTTATAAAACTGAATTATTGTTAAATATGCAACACTGTAATTACAGAAGAATATGTGACATGGACTGAACATCATACTGTAGACTAATCTGTAGAATTTATGGAAATGATCATTGATTTGAGAAGAAGACTGTATTGAACATAATGAACACTGAAAAAAATGGCCATACTGAACCTGTGTTTCTTCTCCCCTTTTCTGGAAACAAGAAGGAGATTTGCAAGCATAACATTGAACATAATTTGATTTTGTGTAGGCATGTTCTTGAAAATATAAGTACCTTTAATTTAATAATAACTATCTATCTAGTACACTCTATTTATTAACACCAGTGAACATAAAATGTGAGAACAAATGGTAAGTGGAAAGAAATTATTTAAAATTATCATCTAATTTTAGCTGGCCAACATATATCCTGCATATTACTCAAATTTGAGCAGTATTACATTCTTTTAAAAACCCTTCTTTTTCTAATAGTTATGTTCAAATTAAATGTATTATTACTTGCTTGTGATATTATTGTGCTGGCAAATGTACTTTGCTGTATGTCTTCCCTGGAACTAGTAAAATTTGATTTTTTTAAAACTTCTAAGGTAAACATACCTGTAGCTACTTATAAATACAAAGGTCTTATCTTAAAACTGGTATTTAGCACAGAGTTAAGGGTATTAAAATATAATCCAATTATTACAAAAATGAACTTGATAACAGGAAAACCTCTGACTTTTCCTAAACACAGTGGCAATAATAGAATATTATGATATGCTACAATTTTTTTAAAAAAATGATGCACATATATAATTCACCTTCATCTCTATTTTTTCCTCCCTTATCACTCTGATATGAAGGGTCTGTGGATTTATTTTGTGCCTGTCGTGGTTCTTCACCTGACTTAAAAATAATTAATTGCAGCACTCACTGATGATTTATGATTCTCACTGACGTAATTAATGATACACATCAGTTTTTCCTCTTAATTGAAGGAGTCATAACAACAAACTCCCCCCCCCACAATATGCATTAAAGGAGAATGCAAAGCATGGGGCCTATTGGAAAGGTTTATTGTTTGATATTTGTGAACACAAAGGAGATTAGAGCTACTGATTATAGCTAGGCCAAAATGGAATTTTAAAAAACCCAAAAACACAGGGAAGGATAGTACTGATTACAGGAAACAGAATTTGGATAGGATCTGGAGTTGCTTCTTTCATAAAATCTCAGAATAAATTGTAGATTAGATTTTGTCTTTCTTCCAGGGGGGTAGGTGTATAAATTTCTTGCAGCAGAAATCTGTAGTAGATTAAAGACCAATTTTATTCTAGCATAAATTTTTGTGGATTAGAGCCACTTTATTAGGCATGAAACTGGGTTCAAATCAGTATAATATTACGCTAAAATAAAAACTTGTCTTTAAAATGCCCAAGGCTCCTTTAGATTGTTTGTTTGTGTGCAGTTTAGTTTTAGCACTTTTCTTGCCTCCTTTTTAAAATGTAAACCTAGGAACCAAAAAACATCAGATTGCCATCTAATAGGCTTTAGATTACAGACTGCAGACCAGCCTGCTTATTCAAACGGAGTCAAAAAATAACAGAAATGACAATTTATTCCAAAGGTCTGACAAGTGCGGACCTTCAGCATACAGCAAAGAATGCCTTGCCTACATAGTCAGTATCTCAACAGCTCTGAAAAGTTGTGCATTAGAAAATGACAATTTCACATTGCTGTGCTCAAAGCAAAGAGCCGGAGAATGCAGATACTGCTAATAATTTGCATGTGTGTGATCATTGATTGTCTAGGAGTGTTCCCATCCACTGCAACAAGATGTTTGAAATGCTGACGTCTGTACAATCACAATTTAGCCCTTCTGAACAGTATAATTAAAAACTTGGGCAAAGTAATTGTTACTTAAGTTATGTTTATATCTTCTGTACTTTAGTAAAATAACACATAGGGTGGAACTCTTTGCACATTTTAAGAGTAACAGATGTGTCAAGTGTTCCAAACTTGATTTGTGCATTTTATGGTACTCCAGTCAGCTGCCTATTAAAAGTGTGATCAGGTAGTTTAGACAGTGACTAGCTGTGTCAACAGAAGGAAAGTGGAGGATTAGTCTCTATGGCAACAACAAAGTATCCCTGTTTGTAGACAGACAAATTCTGCTACATCTGAAAAAGATTGACAGGTCTATTCCTTTGCAACTGACCCATAGAAATTAGCAAGTAAAAGTTATTATACTGGGCTGTATTGAAGGATTCTCAATATCTTAAAGTGCTCTTGTAAGTTTTTCTCCAGCATTTGCATGAGAAACCTGGCAAGAATTGTTCTGAGGTTTATATCTATGGTTTGATAGATTCTTTGTGGGGGAGTATTGCTGGTGAGAATAACTTAATTTTCAGTTCTCTGTATGACAGAATTGTTGGAGCATAGACTGAGGGAAAAACACACATCAAAGAACCCCAGCTGAATAATATGTCACATTTCCAAACCAAAAGGCATTATAGGAATATTATAAATTGTATGTTCACAACAATATGTATAAAATATTCTTTAGTCTAGTTAGCCTGACATAATTAGGGTCTGGATTTTTTTGATAATTAAGATTTCAATTGGAAAGAAATGCATACATTCCAGGAATTTCTGTGATTTAACCAGTTGACCTTTCTATTTTGCTTAATATGCCTGAGCTGGAAGACATAAAAAACTGCAATTGAAATATTCTACTTTAGATTTAACAGTATTTCATTTTTAAGAGAATAGAAAACTGATGCTCATATGTAATTGTTCATAGGTCTTTTTTAGGTACTGGCTGAGGAAACTAATTATCACCTATAGGCCAGTTATTGCAGAACTATTTTTTCAAACTCTTTTAATTTACTGTGTTTATTCAAAAGGAATATGAATTTGAATATAAGATGACTTGCCCTAAAAATGTTATGCACAAAAAGATTTTTATCGCTCAAATTATCCATTGCCAAATTCTATCTGTGGGATTGGGGATAGGGTTTATTAACCAATTTGAAGTGAAAGTAAAATGACTTTAGACCTGGTTAAAAAAATTCAGCTTCCTTTAAAACTCCTGTTTAAATACAATAAACAGCAGGTTAGTTCCATTCACAGAAACACCCCCAAATACTTCCTCACTAAAACTGTCTCCACATTTGCTTTCTCTGATAAGAAGGTTCATCTTTGCTGGAAGCATAGTTCTAAGTCTGCGAACAAGTATTTTGATGAAGAGTTCTGAAATACAAACTTTGTTCCTTCATGTACATTTCAGAAATGAGGGTGTAAAATTGATGAGAGAATATAATTAATTTAGTTGATGGAACATAAGGTTTTGCTTCATTGTTTTCTGTATTTGACAAGAATCCTGTTTCTAGGAATGAGAATTTCAAGAAACCTGATAGGGGGAAAAAACAGACAATGGCTATGCAATTGTGTCAGCTGTTAACATTTGGCAAGGCACCCTGGGAATACAGAGTTCCTTCTGAGATTTTTAGGGAGAGTACTGTAAACTCATAATGCATGTGGATACCACAGAAAGCGTATTAAGCATTATAGAAATGGGAACAGCTTGTCTGAGACAGCAACAGTGAATGGCTTTCCTGTCTTTTGAGGGCAATAGCTAATTATGCATTATCAGAAATTGCTCTTAAAGTTTCCACAGTTTGTTATTCCATAAATGTAATTTGCCAGATCATGGGGAATGGGCTCAGAGTCCTTCTGTATGCATGAGGCTTCCCTGTGGTAATGGACAACCCAGCAATAGGCTATTTCTGACACCATCTTTTATTTCTCTTGGGCAACAATACTTCTATACCAACATGTTGGTGTGAGTGCACCATGCAATAATACTACAGGTGGATACACAGAATGCACACTATTTAGTCAATCATAGATTGCAACCGGCTCTAGAGTTAATTCCACAGTAGCTTGATACATTTTTTTCTTCATGTCTCTTGGAAAAAAATACATTTTTCTTTACTCAACTTAGAAAAACTTTTTTATTAAGATCTTTACCATTCACAGAGAGAGCCTTTGTTAAGTCCATTTTGAAATGTAAGGGAAGAAAAAAATACCACCAGCAAACTCTCTCTCTCTCTCTCTCTCCTTCCTTTCTTTAAACTAATATATCCTTTATCATTAATTATTAACTGTCTGTTGTTTCCTGGGGCTGAGTGGTTCTGAATTTGAATTATTTTGTCTGTGTTATTGTTACTGAGTTTATTTCTCTTTTTTTACCTCTAATGGATCTAGACTAGACTGTAGTGTTACAACTCATGGTGACTGAGGGGGACCTCCACATTTGCAGGTACTAAACCTCTGAATCCCAGAGCCAGGAGGCAATATCATGGGAAGGCCTTGGCCTCTATGCACTGTTGTTGGCTCTCCAGAGAAACTGGTTGGCCATTGTGTGAGACAGGATTCTTGACTAGAAGGACCATTGTTCTGATCCAGTAGGGCTCTTCTTATACTGCTTCCTTTTTAAATTCCTTTCATATTTGGTCAATTCCTTCGGCATTTGGTTAAATTTACTAGCAGTCCTGAGCTGTGCTTTTAAATTTTTGTTTTTATGTTTTAATAGATTTTGTAATGTTCTTTATCTATGTTGTAAGCCACCTTGAGCTCTGTAAGGAATAAAGGGAGCTAATAAATGGTCTAAATAAATAAATAAATAAATAAATATTTAGACACCACAGAACGTTTAAATGGAAAACTGAAATCTATAATCAACAATTTAATTTCTGAAGCTGTCTGGTTAGTGGTTAAAAGCTCCTTCTTTCTCCAGAGTTCTTGTTGAAATAGCTGCAAAAACTTGTATTGAATTGTCTTAAGTTGCTGTTAACTTTATTTTGTCTTATGTTGTTCCAAATCAGCCACTGTGTCCACAACTAGGAAATCTTACTATGATATTAATTCCCCTGCTTCTGTGATGTTGTTCAATTTTATACCAATTAATTTGCCTAACAGAGTCCAAACGATATGAGTTTTTGAAAATCAAATCCTAAAATCCATGTATAATAGATCTAGTGCTCTGGAACCTTTTAAAATCAAATTGTTCTTCTAGGCAGCTTGATATGATTTTTATGTGACTTCAGTGAAAAATGTCCACTGAAGCATCATAAAAATAATGGACAACAATTCTGAGAAATAAGTTCAAATAAGCTGAGTATTTGAAACATAAAACATAAATAAATATTCAAAATAGATATGAATAAGATAGGCCTGCATGGGTCTCCTCATGTCCTCAAGAATTTTGTAAGTTTGTCATCTGCTTTAAGAGCCTTCATGACCTGGGTGAAAATGTTATTTGAACAGCATGATCATCTTATCGTAGACTGACACAAAAAAGGTCAGAATGAACACTTTGAATTGTGCCTAGGAAACAACAGGGAACTGTGCCACTGGAACACATGAAGCTGCTTATTGAATCAGACCATAGGTCCATCAAAGTCAGTATTGTCTACACAGACTGGCAGTGGTTCTCCAGGATCTCAGACAGAGGTCCCTCACATTATCTACTGCCAGTTATTGACCAGTTCCAGTCAGTTGTTGGAATGGCTCCACTTTTCAAATTCTTCTTCTATGGAGTCTAGAAAGATGCAAATTTTGCTTTATTTGTTTTTTAAAATTAATTTTCTGTCTATTCATTATCACAAATGTTTCTTTTTATTATTATTATATTTGCCTGCGCTCCAGTTGAGAATAGCAATGGAAATGCATACTGTGTGGTATTGGGTGGGCGTCACTGCTCCTGATGTTGCTACTGTGGAATAGCTTGATCTCTTAGGTGCTGGTTGGCCAGGTGGCAGCCAGATAGCCCCTGGAAGGGTGAATCTCTCTCGTTCCCTTCATGCCTTTGCTGTTTCTGCTGAGGGACAATAACAAAATGTCAGGAAACCCTATGGGTGACATTTCTAAAGATGTACTGAGCAGATGGAAGGGGTCAAATTAGCACAATAGGAGTTTATGTGTTGACTCCACAGTAAGTACTGTTGGGGTGGAGGAAATAGAGGAGAATGAGGAAGGAAACAGGAAAAAATACCAAGGGAAGAATGGGGAGGAGAAACAAAAAATAAATTAATGGTTTGTTAATTAATTATTATTCCCATTTTTTTTCATTGTCCGAATGAATGAAATGAATTATGTTTTTTCAGTTAATTTTTTTTTCATTTCTTTGGGAGCAACTGCACATCCTCAATAGAGTTCACTGCAGAAATTTAGAACTAATTGAAGTGTTTTTCTTATTATATCTGCTCTTACTTCAGAAAGCTCAATGTAGCTCATGAGGGACTTCCAGTGGTCACCCATTCTAACAAAGATCAGATCCATATATGGTTGCCAACTCTGAGTTGGGGCTTCCTTGGAGATTTGGGTGAGGAGCCTGGGGAGGGCAGGGTTTGGGGAGGACCTCTGCAGGGTATAACACCATACAGTCAACCCTAGCCATTTTCTCCAGGTAGGATTGCCCACCTCCAGGTAGTGGTTGGAGACCTCTGGCTATTACAACTTATCTAACAGAATCACAGAACCACTGAGTTGGAAGGGGCCATACAGGCCATCTAGTCCAACCACCTGCTCAATGCAGGATTAGGCTAGAGCATCCCTGACAAGTGATTAGTTCACTGGGAGAAAATGGCTGCTGAAGTCTCTCCCTTCCCCTCCCCAAACCCCTCCCCAAACCCTCTCCTCCCCCAAAATTTCCAGATCAACCCTATCTCCAGGCAAACTGATCTCTTTAGTCTGAAGATCAGTTGTAATTTTGGGAGACCTGCAGCAACCCTATCCACAGCAGCTAGCTTTAACAGATGCTCCCTGACTATTTACTAGACCTCCTAGTCTAGGTTTTAGTGTTAAGACATATCTAGGCCTAAATCTGACTGAGTGGAAGTCAAATATATTTTGGTTATTCATTGTTGCTTCCTCAGTTGTGGCTTCATCTAGCCCCCCTACCCCTAAGACAAATTAGTCTCCAAGACAAGAATTAGATGACAAGGAAAAATTGCTTTATGCCAGTAGATTGATGATGTATTTTTCTACAATTTCTGCATAACCCTGCTTAAGTGTCATGTGGAACTGAAAGGGGGATGGGATGGAAAGTTGTAGAGAAGGACTCTGCTAGATGTAGTAGAACCACTTATTACCTTTTGCGCTATCATTGGCAGTATATAAGTGTGTACCTCTAAGTTTTAAGAGCATACCCTAAGTCACAAGACCAGTGCTCCTGACCAAGAGTATCAAAGGCAGGATGACTGATTTATATTGCCTGGCCATTGCAAGAAGAGTTGTCTCTTGTGCTGTAGGATACAAAACAGTGCATCTAAGTGCACATGTAAGCAATAATAAAGGGCCTATTTATTTTTTACATTTGGTAGCAAGAGTTCCATAGCACAAATCCTCCATCCAGTCTGCAAATGTAAAAAAACCAAAAATATCAGAATTTGAAGAACCAAATGACAAGATGGGACTTTATGTTTTGCTAAATTGGACTTTTTATTTTTCCAGGCTGCCGTTATAACATACTCCAGTTAAGACTTCATATTGAAAAGCTAATTATTGTTTTCAAAGAAGCGTCAGCCCCTCCCCTTTTTCACCATCACATGTTTTTTCCATTGCATTGCCCTTCTCTGCTAGGTAATAAAGAAGCATCAGTAGCAAAGTGAAAGATGCAAAGGAAGTTGAGATAAAGTCTGCTGTTTCATGAGAGTAAACTAACCCCCCCCCCCAAAAAAACCCCGTTAATGTCTTCACTGTTGCAGATTTATGTTTCCTGGGTTATCTGTATTTGTAACTGTCATAAATACAACTGAAATAAAATATAATTTTAAAATTATTCTTATGACAGCCATAATTAATTTTCAGACGTGCTGAACTGATGAGTGCTGCTTTTCTGTGTTTTGCTGTTCCTGTGGTCATTAATATATATTATAGATCTGATAATTCCTAGCAGTAGGATATGGAAAGCTAACCCATAGACAGTTACTCTTTTTTTTTGTTAACCCTTTTTTCCTGAAATGGTTTGATTATCATTTGCTAATTGGATTGAAATAGTTAATGATTTTTCTTACTGTATTCATTAACTCCCTGATACCAGTTCTCTGTTGTTGTTTTTTACTTGGGGTGAGTTCTGAGCTTGCTATTTTGTTTTTTTCACTGTTTTATGGCAAGAATAGGAAAAGGAGAACACGTTTTGTGGCTGTTCTCATATTGGGTACATTAGATTTTTTGGTTACTTCTTGAAGCTGAGACTGCACAATGAGTTGCTACTTATTTATTTATTTATTTTTCACATTTGTATCCCGCCCTCCCCGATGGGCTCAGGGAGGCTCACAAGGGCAAGGCAATCAGCCGTGCCATAAATAAACATCTAAAACATAATAAAAACAATTAACACTTAAAAACAACAACAGTGCTCAGTCACTGATATCATAATCCAAGATGAAATCAACACAGTTCCAGGTGGTACTCCCATGAATGGCGACAGCTTATCAGATCTTCTTTACATATTCCAGGATCTTCATCAGGGCCTCGTCTGTGCATCCTTAAGATATCATGACGATGGTGGTATAGTGGGGCGGCAGCTCCTACTCAAAGGCCTGGTGGAAGAGCTCCATCTTGCAGGCCCTGCGGAACTGCATAAGGTCCTGCAGGGCTCGGATCTCCCCCAGGAGCTCGTTCCAGCAGGTAGGAGCCACCACCAAAAAAGCCCTGGCCCTGGTCGCAGCTAATTTGATGTCCTTAGAGCCCGGGATGACCAGCAAGTTTTGGGCCCCCGACCGTAGTGCTCTTGGGGGAACATGTGGGGAAAGGCGGTCCCTCAGGTAGGCTGGACCTTGGCCATATAGGGTTTTATAGGTAAGAACCAGTACTTTGAAGCGGATCCCGGATCCGGTATGCTATCGGCACCCAGTGCAGCGCTTTCAGCACAGGCTGAATATGGTCCTTCCTAGAGAGACCCATCAACAGCCTGGCTGCAGCATTTTGCACCAGCTGCAGCTTCCGGATTTGTGACAAAGGCAGCCCCATGTAGAGAGCGTTGCAGTAGTCTAGCCTTGAGGTGACCATCGCATGGGTCACTGTGGCCAGGTCATCACGGTCAAGGTAAGAGACCAACTGCCATGCCAACCGAAGATGGTAAAAGGCTGACTTGACAGTGGCTGCCACCTGGGCCTCCATTGTTAATGAGGAGTCCAGGAGCACCCCCAAACTCCTAACCCTAGATGCTGGCACCAAAGGCGCCCCGTCGAAGGTCGGAAGAGGGAGCCCCAACCCTGCACTGGCCCGACTCAGGCCCAGGACCTCTGTCTTCGCCGGGTTTAGTTTCAATCGGCTCAGCCGGAGCCAACCAGCCACAGCCTCTAACGCCCGATGAAGGTCTAAATCTGTACTAAAATCTCCAAACTGTTTGCCTGATTGACTTTCCAAGCAGGGTGTTAAGAAGTAAATACCATGCTATCCAATGAGGCTTATTGCCAGAAAATCAGTATTGGGCCCTAAGGTTTTTTGTCATCCTTCTTTTGTATGAGAGACCTGAGTTATGATATATATAAAAGAGAAATGCCGTTTTTAGAAAACATACCTTGAAGAGATAAGAAACTGGTTTGAAATCAAAATCCAGTGAAGAGAAATCTTTTGGGAAAGCATTCTGGCTTTGGGTAAAAATGTGTAGATTACCATTATGTGACTGAGACATTTCAAATGGCATTAAGAGATTGGGGGGAAGGAACTGCAAGACTTGGAAGGCATCTCATTGTCCCATTTCCTCTCCTCCACTATTTCTTCTTCCCCTCCCTCTTTAGCCCTCATAGCCTTTCCCTTTTTCCTGCTTCCTTCTTTCCACACATCTGCCAACCTACCTTTAGCTGCCCTCCCCTCAGTTTCAGCGTTCCCTCCTTGCCTCCTTTGGGCAGCCTGTCCCCAGGAAAAACCTGGCCAAGTTGCATGTTGGCTGCCCGGCCTGAGTTGCACAAGAGTGGTTGTGCACGGAAAGTCCTCCATTAGGGAATATGACAGGGGAGAGGGGTGGTGTGTTTCCCAGAGCTGTTTAGACCTGTCAGTCTACCCTTGTTCCCCCATCTTTGCTTTATAGAAATCAAGGCTTAGAAGGCTCAGCAGTATTGTTGTGGTTGCTTAGCAACACCCAAAATGGCAGCTAAGAGCTCATTGAACATTCTTTTCTTTAGTTATTATTTCTATTATTTTAATGCCCCTATTTTTTTTGATGATTTCAGCTTTTTCTGCAAACTTTAGATTTGCTTCAAGTGCATTAGAGAAACCCACCCTGTCTGCCCCTAACTCCATTTTGCAGATATAGTCTATAGCTCAGTTTGGAACTAGGTATAACAAGTGGGACTTGTGGGGGCACCTCAGTTTTCACTACCCCACTTGTAATGTATTCAATAGCTGCCATTGCAATACATGAATCATCTAATTGAAGTACAATGTTAAGTTTCATCCTGGGCTAGGATCCAAATCCATCCAATTGCATTGGTAGCCCAGGAAGAACCAACCAATCACTTGTCAGCAAGCTCCTGAGCGGGAACGTCCGTGATTGGTCCTTATGCATATGACCTTATTGGTTGGTAAATGTACAGTAGGCATGGCTACATTAGCCGGGAGAGTTTAAAAGCAGGACAGCTGCAATGTAAAAGCTGTTCTGGCTATCAGATGTTGATCCGTGTTGGAGTTGTGTTCAAGTTGTTGAATAAAACTGAATCTTTGCTGAATCACTCTCCAACTACTTTGTTAAGCAAGCAACTTAACACCACTCTTCCCTCTTTCCTCCCTCCTACCCACCAGCCAAACCTACCTTTATCTCTCCCACCCCCCTTCAGCTTTCCCTGCTTCCCTTACCCTGGCAGTCTGTCCCTGGGGAAAGTGTGGCTGAGTTGTGCCGTGTTGCATAGTGATGTACCAAATGTAAGCTCTGCTTGGCATAATATAATCATTAGCATTTCTATAGTTCTTTAGAGAATATTTGAGGCTCTCACAAAATCAGAAGAAAAGTCTGCTGGAATCTTAACGTTTAAGAAATTGGTTGCAACTTAAGCTTTTATGGGTTTTATCCGATGAACAAAAATGAATCTTCAGTCGTCAGGATATTTTATACATGGATGGGTTAAAAGGCCTGGTTTGGGAAACCAAATATGGTGGGTGGTGTTTCACATGTAAGTATCCTTACAATGATCTGTCGACCAACACTTTATCCCCTTATTGCAGAAAAGGGAACGAGTGGATTGTGTATCACCACCTAGTGGCAGGGACTATATTTGAATGGTTCATAGTTTAGCCTTCTACCCACTACACCATGCTACCAATGTTCCCTCTAAGATGTGGAGTATTGTGAGCAAAAATTCTGCTTTGTGAGCTACCGGCATTAAAGTTGTGAGCAAGCAATTTGGCTATTGCATAAATCAGTTTGCTCTGGAGCCATCCTTCCTGAGCTAAGACAAAAAGGTGTGAACTGGAGGCTAAAAAACTGTGAGCTAGCTCACACCAACTCAGCTTAGAGGGAACACTGCATGCTACCTGTCATTAGGATTATGATGATAGTTGTCCAGCCTTAGCACTCGTTCCTTAAGAAAATAGGATGCATAAAAGGCACTGCGTATTCCTCCTCCGAAGAGTATAAAGTGGTTCACAAGGAGTGGAGCTTGCTATAGTTTTTGACTGGTTACGAACACCGAGTGCAGGCATGGTTATTTACATGATCAGGAACACTTAGCCTGTCAGCAGCTGTGGACTTGCATGGTGCAGAGCAGACACTGCCTGTCCTGATTCCTCTACTACCCTGTAATTTCCATTAGAAGTGTCAGAACTGGGACTTCTGGTGATGGCGGCGTGCTAGAGCAGACTCACCTCCTGGACCTCCCGGGGGTGAAGCTGCGCTCCAGCAGAAGGAGGTGGTGTGCAGGTTTGTCACCCCCCCCCCCCAGAGACCCAGTTGAAGGGACTCTGGCCATGTAACTTTTGAGAGGTCGCCTCTTCAATGGCAGAATGTCGGAGAATTGAGGCTCCTCTCAGTTCTGACGGTTCTCCGTGCTGAGAGACCGAATGGACTTAAGCAACGCTAACCAGAGCAAGTGCAGGAGATTGAGCGTTTAAAACCGAAAGTAAATGTTGTACATATTAGATTCCATGTCAAAAATGAAGTCAAATGAGGAGGAAGTTCTTGTATTTTATTGTAATGAAATACGGAAAACAGTTAGGCCAAAGGACCCATCAAAACTGACTGCTTTCTTCTCAGCATATTCAGGAAATATGCTTCAATTAACAGGAAAACAATATTGACAACTTTCTTCTTTTTCTTCTTCATCTTCTTCTTGAGCATATTCTGAACATATCCAGGAAATACATGATATTTTATACATGGACTGACATCATCAAGAAAACAATATTCAAACAGCATAATTGGTTACAAAAGACAGTGGTAATTTGAGTAATAATCCTCTGATTGGCCAGATATAAAGAAACATATCTACGTCAAACTAAGTGTTTACTTAACCTAACCTAAATGATAATGGGCAAGGATTCTTCATATCCCAAAC
>NW_015176469.1:11074-15574 GCF_001447785.1 Gekko japonicus | reverse complement strand
CTGAAAATGATGAATCAAACAGCTGAGAAGGTAAAAGAAGTGGATGCCACTGCACAAAAGGTGAAGAAAAAAGTGAAACAACTGGAAAAGAAGCAAGTCTCCACAGAAGATCAGCTGCTGCAATTACAAACGGAAAAGGCTAATATGATCCTTCGCTTCCAGGGCATGCCAGAGACTAAGGGTGAAAATATAAAGGAAACGATGAGTGAAATATTGGCCCCAGTGACAGAGATGACGGCGGATCAGTTGATAAGCGATATGGATGTGGCCTATAGGTCATATTCAGGATATATAAAGAAAAATAATCTGCCTTGGGAAATTGTCGTAAGATTCTCAAAGAGGCATGTGAGGGATGAAATCCTGAAAGCAGTATCTGGAGTACCCCTGAAAGTGAGGGGAAATGCCATCAGAGTACTTAAAGACATTCCATTTGAAATAAGGCAAAGGAGAAAGAAATACAAAGATCTTATTCTCTTTCTTCAGACAAATTCAATTGGATATAGATGGCTAACTCCAGAATGCATCACCTTCAAAATCAAGAATAAAAAAGAAAAGATTGACTCTGTTCTGAAAGCTCGGAAATTTTTAAAAGTCCAGTTGGGAGGGCCAGTGGAGGAAGAAAAAGAAGGGGAGGACAGTAAGTCCAGTGGCGAGCTGGACTCGGATTCTTCCGGAAAGGACTCTGTTTCAGAGAAAGGGGCAGCAGCTCCTAAAAGCCTTATAAGCTGCGGAAGAGACAGGGCAAGGAAAAGGGAAGGCTGAAGGACTCTGATGTGTGCTTTTAAAAAAATGTCGAATTGGGACGCTTGGGGGTATTTCTTAATAACAGTTGAATTTAAGAATTTTAAAAGACAATGATATATCTGACTCAGTTTGTAAAGGGACTAGTGGAATTAAGACTTGATGTTTGTGTAAGATGATTAGAAGATCTCCTTTCTTGTGTTTTTAGGTATTAGAGGGTATCTTTACTTTGTCCCTAGATGTAGTCCCTTATCCTATTTCTGTTGTAGTTTGTAGTGTTTATAACAATGTAGTAAAAAAATCCCCTTGGGGGGGGCTTAAAAAAAAAAGAAGTGTCAGAACTCTTCTCCCTCTAGGCTGCTGCAGCCTCAGCCTTTCCACTGCACCATTTCACTATTATCTTGCTGTGTACAAGATCGTTCTTTACAGCTATCATACAAAGAAGATGGGTATGCCTACAGCAACAACAGACACTTTTTTTTTTCATCTTCAACACAGTATATTATCTGCAAAGACTTTTCAGATGACTTGCTGTTGCCAAAGTTCGTTTGTATACAGTTTGCTGTTTTGTTTTTTAAACCTTGCTAATATGCACCAAGAGGAATTATTTGTATGAATGTCATCATCTTCACCTCAGTCCCTTGATATTCTTGATGTGCACACATTGGACTGCTGGCGCTATTGTACACTGACAATTGGCTATAAAAGCAAAGTACCCTCATGACTGCTTGTACTAGAGGTATAATGTTCCAAGTGACTTAGGAGTTTGAGTATTCAATTCCAATGCACATTTCCTCTTGAAATGGCTTGTTTTCGGCTCAGAGTTCTCCGCAATGATCAAAGAGGTTGTACTTAAACACTATTATAATAACTGTAGTTATAACACATGGGGAATTATTAATTTGCAAGGGATTTTTTTTCTGTATAAGTACTCTGAAGTGAATGTGCAAGTGTATGGCATGCTTCTGTGAACTACCATTCATCATATACATTCCCAGCAATCTGGGGCCATGGTAACCTATGCTGCAACAAGTGAAATTCCAGCACTTCAAGAATTTGCTAAATTCCAGTCACTGTTCCTTACTGGTATAGCTATCTTGATTTTGACCAAATAACTACATCACATCTCAATATAAATGAGTAATTCCAAAAGAGTTGTTTTTTCTTTATGTGGCTGTTCTGGTTGCTCTACAGTGTCAAAATTATGTATTAGAGACAATAGCTGTAGTATAAGAAGATGTTCTAGAATTTAACTATTGGTTCTTCACTTTTCCTGTTACATCTTAAACTGAATCTGACCCTAGCTGCTGTGTGGCAAAGTTGGAATCAGCCTGAGATGCAGATGTAGCCACGCAAGAAATCTGTCTTTAGTTCAGTCTTTCTTGGTTTCAATGTAGTTTTCTCTTCCTAGTTTCCTTCAAGGTACTTATTCATGACTATTTGTTACTTTTCTTCAGGAAGGACACTCCAGGTTTGAGAATCAGTTTTCAGGGCTAAGACTTAGGCCTAGAACAGGTGAAGAAATAAGGGCATTAGAACATATATAGAGTGCAGATCATTCACCACTGGAGAACGACAGTCTGCTCTACCCCTAATATGTGGTCAGAGTGAAATGCTTCTTTGTGTGCCAGTAGAGCCCTTTCTGTTGCAATATACTTATATGAAGCAGAGGAAAACTGGAGGGGGGGATTTAAGAATTTTCAGACATCCTTGTGGTAACTGTGACCCCCAAATGGATTCAGAAACATCCATGAATTTAAGAATTTTCAGACCCCCAAATGGATTCAGAAACATCCATGGTTATAAATGTATTTTCTTTAAATCAGGGTATCAGAAGTGTACAGAACTTAAGCAATATTTGTTTCATAACAAACATCTCAACTGTAAAAGTCTTCCTACGTTTGCAGAATGACCTTGGGAGAAATGCATGTATATTCTCATGTTGTAGGCTGACTATAAGGCACTTCATGCAAATAGCAGGGAGGTATATACTTACTGAATCAAACTGGTAGTGAGATAAGAATTAGTGTGGAAGAGCTATGCTACACTAAAGTATGTATTCTGAATGGACTGAGATAAGCATTTATAAATTGCTATTATTGTTTTTATTACTCTGTTGAGCTATTGAAATATGTATTTACTTTCCAAAACACACACATTTCTGTAGTCATGGTAAACAAGGATAAACCACCAAAAATATGAATAAAAATCAGATCACTGGGGCGAGGTGTGTGTGTGTCAAGAGCAATTACTATATAAAATCTCATTGATTCATTCTTCTAAAGCTTGTAGTTTTCAGTCATTGAAGTTCACTTGTACTGGAGATTTCCCTGTGATAATTACTGTTATTGCTAGCAATGTATTTTCAACACTGATTGGCTTCATCTTAAATTCGAACCTTTTCAAAGTAAAATGATATGAAAAAAAAGTTACACCAACAAAAGAAAGTTTAGATATGATTTCCTAATATTTTGTTGTGTATGTAGTTAACAGTTGTTTGAAATACTCAGTGCTTGCAATTAAAGTTGTATTTTCAAGCCCTCCACTATGTTGTCTTTCTTTCCTCCTCCCAGGGTATCGAGCAATTAACAAATCAACTAAATTTTAAATGATTATTGTCTTTGAATGTGATTCCTTCATATTATTTGGAGGTACGCATTAGGAAACCAGTAGATATGTGGTATTTTGAAATAGAAATAAAGGAGTGGTGGTGGTGGGAGAGAATGTATTTTCAATGCTTAGCATTGATGAAATAATGAATCACTGTTTGTCTACAGAAGTCAAAATGCAATATTTCTTTGAACCGCTTTGTCTGCTGATTTAAACTATAGCAATCTGATGCCTTCTGATGTTCTTTTGGCAATTTAAGGGTCATGGCTGAGGCTAACAAATGATACCTGTTGCAGATTAATGTGATGTGTCTTGTCTATTCTTTTCTGAGCATCCTCAGTAACAGAAGCTGAATACTTGGCTGAACTGTGCATGAAAGTAGCAGAGCTCATTACCATGATCAAGTCAGTCTAGGGGAAAAAAATTGCTGTTGGATTTGCTATAGAAATCAATAGATGGGACAGATTGCTGATAAAGAATCTAAAATAACACTGTCACATTCTAGTAAGGTTTTCCCCTAGCATCATTATGTGGAAATTACAATCTGAAATTAAGAATATGTTTCTTCTAAAAAAAATAGCTTCTTTCGACAGTAAACTTCAGTGATGATCCTCAGATCATTTGATATATACTTTGTTTTAGATAGTTAACTTCCTTGCATACTATCCTTAATTCAGAGTACTTCTATTTAAACTGCTGTATAGATCATAATAATTTTGTAGTTTAGCATAGGTGATAGTTAAATTTAGAAATAAATATTCCAGTGTTGGTGATGGAGAAAAAAGGAGGAGAGTATTCTAAGACATTTTCAGGGTCTGATGACATTGCTGAAAAGCCCTTGTAAATGCAGGAGTATGTACATCGGTATGGAAATAGACACTGGCAGTCCTCCTAGGCTTAAAGAATGGTGTTACAACCCTCCTACTTCTACACAGCACAGAGTACAATGGTGTGCTGTTGTCATTTTCCACTTAATATAGTCCAAGTTTTCACAGTTGTGTACGCAGGTCTCACTGCAGCATATGTAGAGAGCTGAGCATCTGCAAAGTTCACCATGTAAAGGCTGACAAGATGGTGAACACATACAGCGTCTCTATGTGATGCTATGCCAGTAGGGAGAAAAACACCCATTTCCTCAGGGCAGAGACT
>NW_015176469.1:0-11033 GCF_001447785.1 Gekko japonicus | reverse complement strand
ATTAAATGAAACTAATTTGTGTTGGTTTGGCAATAGTTGGTGTCACCTGACATATTTGGTTCACTGGTGTCGCTGAATTAAACCATTTGTCAGAGATTTGAATGGCTGCTGCATGAAGGAAAATACAGGTGTGATTACAAGAAACATACATTCATTTTCAGATATTATTTTTCTGACTGGGAAGAAAAGACTGTGTCAGGTTATTTCACAGCCAGTGCTTGTATTTAACTTTCATGGCTTAGTCTGCAAGCTTATTAGGGTTTATCTAATGATTTTGTTTTAAGTTAACATTTGATTACAACAGTAATTTGTTCCTTGTGTGGAACACAAGCACTTTGTGCTAATTCTAGGAGAAACAGCTTCTAGCTATGCATTTTATTCTTCTTAGTAGCATTGTAACTCCTGTTAATTTGTTTCTAGCATTATCTATATAGTGCTTCAGTAATCTGCTTGCTGTTTTATAAAGCCAAAGAAGGCTATGTTGGAAACGGAGTATTTTTTTGGGAAACTGAGTATTTTTTTAAAAAGAATGTTCAGTGTGTCTTAACTGTATTGTTTTACTATTCCTTTATCATAGTGGTTTTCAGAAAAGCTCTTGTCACAAAAAACTGAATCCCATTGTGCTATAAGAATTGTAACTAAAACTGTTGCTAATGATCAGAAGAAAGTAATTAGAATCTAAATGAAAGTACTAGAGCACAGTAATTATTACCTGATGTGGATGTAGCATATAAATACAGAAAGTGCAGTTAACAGTAATCAATGATGAGAAAATATCTTTTTAATCAGTCACTTCACCTTGTGTCCTTCATATTAAATCTTAACAAAAAGATCCCCCCCCCGTGAATTCTTCTTCATTTTCCTCAGTGTCAGTTCTTCAGACAGTCTGGCAACATGTCCATTTAGTGTGATAAATTCTGATTTTATTTTTTCCGTATGTCTGAAGATTCGGTATCCCCTGCTTCCTATAAATTCAACTATTTCTCAGCTTACATTTCTGTTTTTAGGTTCAGAAATCTCTTTGTATTCTCATTCTAGAGGGTGAAACATACAATTTCCCTAAAGTTGGGGAGAAATTTGGGTAGTGGTGTTGTTTAGTTTTAATTACTGTTTTAAAATGGGAGGGAAGCAATATAAAATTGACCAGCTGTGGAAAAAGGAATGCAGTGAAAAAGGCAATAAATGATTTGGTGCAAGTATTTGTTTATACTTCATAGCAGAAGGGGGCACTAGCGGTCTACAGTAAATAACCAGTAAAATGCTAGTTTTGTTGTACCATATTTAATAACAACAACAACAACAATAATAATATAATTTTCCTATTTAATATTGAGGATGTTTTCCTGTGAATAATTAGCATTATAAATATATAATGCTAATGTTAAAAGTTAAATAATTAATAGAATATATGTAAATATAGTCTGTTGTCTCCTCTGTCCTTTTACATTTTTATTATAATGCTAAAATTAAAATTGGCCTACTGGCCATGGCAAGGAACTAATGTTTATTGTTTTAATGCTGACAGAGATGGGTCCTGGCATAAGACATACTAGCAGTTATGTGAAAATAATTTTGTTAATTTAAATGAGTTATACTGTGTAAACTTAGCAAAGTGTGTATCATTTTTTAACTTTTTGGTTTTAACTGGAGTATCTGAGAGGCATTTTATGTGTACTGCAGATATTATTTCAAGCTTTCCCCACACCCTTGCACTTAGAGGATCTTGTCCCTTCCTTATTTGCCGTTTTAAAAAATGGTAATACCATTCTGAAGTTTATAGGTACATTTTGCAAATATATATAGTGAGAGGGAACCCCCCCCCCTAAAATAATTAATTGACAGCTTGGCAGTTCAATGGATCCTGTAGAAGGTCATTGAATACTGGTTTAGGACACCACCCTGGAACATAACTTCAGTTGTAGCCATGTGAATAAACAGTGGAAGGTGATAAACAGTGAAATGTTTGTTCTTCTTTCCCTTCATCTCATTTGGTGTAGGAGTACGTAGAATGCCAAACCATAAAGAACATGAAGAGCCATTATTTAAACCTGATAGATTATGAAGGTAGTGTAATTAAGTGGAATTCTCCTCCCCCAATCGAATTTTCTTTAACATGTGAAAATTCATTTTAAAGGTTTCTTATACGCACACAATTTTTGTATTTTAAATAAGTGGGACATATGAAGATTCCCCACAAAATAATTCCTTATTAAATTTCATCCCCCCCCCCACGTTAGTTTCTTTACCTTTGATGGGCAAAGTATGGGTGAGTTTTTTCTCATCATGGGAGTCACCATCTCTGTAGCTTATTTCTGGAGTAATCAAAATAATTCAGAATTTGTCCTTTTAAAAAGCACTCTAAATTGGGTGTACCTGCAGTATATGAGGCCTGAAGTAAATGTATTTATATATACTTTCTAGTTGCAAGCAATACCTTATTCACAAACAACGGGGAAGGAAACAAGTACCTGCTTCTTTTGAAAATACTGCTTTCCTTTAGGCCGTTTAGCAGCCCTTCTCAAGGTCTTTGCTTGGAGAGCAACCAAATAACTTAGCTGCAATTCAGATTGCAGACTTAACCAAAAGCATAGTGAAAGTTTTATACAAAAGCAAAGCAAAACAAATCAACTCAGTCAAGATAGTCAGTACTATCTCAGTTATAAAAAACAATTCACACAGTTTCCTCCCCCCCCAGCACTTGGGAGGTATTTTATCCTCTGGGCATGGAGGTCATGCAAACTGTCCTTACTGGAAAAGTTCTGTGTGAAGCAATGTCATCTTTAAGTTTGCAGAGAATGTTCCATCTGAGGGGGAAAGCATACATATGATGAAACGGTAGATTTTTTTTTTTAAGGATCTGCAAAACTCCAGGCTATCTACATTTATAGCACTTGGGTGTTTATCTCAAGACATATGCATGCACACACAAAATAATATGCATGATCTATGCTAAGTTAAGCACTTTTAATTCCCATTGATTTCAGTAGGGAAAATCAATGGGTCTCGAATGTGCTTAATCTTGGATAAATTGTGCCTATGCTTAATTATTTGTTGTGGTTAATTTTTTTGTATCGGGTAATTGACTAACATAGCTTGCTTCATGCAATATTGAGATAATATTTCAATCAGGACTCTTGTGAATGGAAACCAACATGTCAGGCTGAAAATATGTGATATTATCCATATTTTTCCTGCAAACCAATTATATTTCAAACCCAAGTCATCCTGTAGAAACCTGCTTGCTTTTAATCAATGAAGGAGATGGGCTTCATTATAATGTAGATTTGGGAGGATAGCTGTACCAAAAGCAAATGAAATTTCTTCAAAATTCTACTGAGGGAAATTTTACTTAGGGAAATATTTAGTCATTTTTAGAATTCTCATGATTCAAAAGAGTGATTTAGACACATTGAGATAGGCAAACATCAGTTAACATTTAGTCTGATTTTCATGGTCTGATGTAACAGATCCAGAATTATTCATTGTAGCACCTTGAGTTCATTTCATGTTGGCATACATATAAAGCTAACAATAAAAGAGCTGGGATGTAATCAAAATAATTTCATTATGCACGCCAAACATCAACCCTTCCACATTTCTGTAGGAAGCTATCTTTGTGTGACTCTGAATCTGAATGTTGCCAATAGACCAGCAGATTGGCAAATATCCAAAATGCTGATGATGCTAAATAGAGGAGGAGGAGGAATGTGTTGTTCTGGTTGATTTCTAGAACGAAGATTCTTATATAATGAAAACAGTCCGGTGCAGTGGAAATATATTTTCTGCTCAATCTAGACAAGAATAAATGCAAACACTCACTGATATAATTAGGCAAGTTGCAGTGCAATCTGGCACAGTTATACCCTTTTAAATCCACTGAAGTCAATGGGTTTAGAAGAGTGTAACTCTGTTTAGGATTGTTTACATTTCTCCTATATCAAAATGGGCTTAAAAGTATTGGTGGATTGTATCCTTATATGTAAATCTCACAGTTTCCTCAAGAATCTCAAAGATAGCATTTTCATCCCAACAGCCCTGAAAGATGGGTTAGGTTGAGAGAAATTGATTTACCCACGACAGAGAAATTCATGGCTGTGTAAGGCTTTGTGCCAGGGTTTTTCACATCCAAGATGAACACTGTAGCCACTGCACCACACTGGATCCAAGGATAGAATATTAAGTTAAGAGCAGGAGATCCAAATTAATTGCTTCAGCAAAGAAGGTTGTTTGGCACAATGCTGTTGAATCACCAATAAATCTTGATTTTTATAGGGTAGTGGTCACTTAAGCCCTATATAACAAGGCCAAAAGATGTTTATTTACTGCATTTTCATCCTGCCCTACCTCCCAGGAACTCAATGTACATTGATCTCCCCTTCTCTATTTCACCCTCTCAAACACTGAGGTAGGTTAGGCTGAAAGTGTGTGACAGACCCAAGGTCACCCAGAAACCTTTCATGGAACACTGGGATTTGAACATGGCTTTCCCAGATCCTAGGCCAACACTTTAACAATGACATCAAGGTGGCAGAAAACTCCCAGGAATAACAGCACAATAGAAAATGCCTTCTCTGAAAAACTGAATTATTGCAAACAATTGCTAATAATTTGGAGGAAAACTGCTATTAGACAAATATCTTCTTTTGGATCTGTTTTCTGGTTCTGGAAGGTTGGGTTTACTTGTAGTATAGCAGAAGAAACATACATACAAATACTTTTGTCAATCCACACTGTAGTTCTTATCTGGGAATTGATTTACCACAATATTTTCCTCAAGTAAGCCAATATATAAGTAAATAAAATGTTTTCCTAGGTCCAGCCAATCACAGTTGTGATATTTTCTGATTTTCTTTGTTCTGGGTGGGCTTCCCCCCCCCCCCCCTCCCTTAGTTCAGGCCAAATGCTTGGCAGTTGGCTGAAAGACTTTATAGACTATTTATATTAAAAGGTGAACTACAGGGTAGGTAAAAGGTATGTGTCATCCAGGAAACACTGGAGCTGCTCGGCTACCACACTCTCAATTACCTCACCCAGGAATGATGTTTGAAACTGGGTGGTAATTGGAAGTATCTAAAGGATCCAAGGATGGTTTTTTCAACAGTGGTATTACCACAGCCTCCTTCAGACCTTCTGGATAGACCCCCAAATCCAGGGACAGATTGATAATGTCCATCATAGGGCCCTGTATTCCCTCACCACTGGCTTTCACCGGTCATGAGGGACATGGATGCAGGAGGGGCATGTGGTAGGTCGAACAGCACCCAGGATCCTGTTGACATCAGTCAGCGAGAGCCAGCTGAAGGTGTTGAATACTAAATCCAGCAATGGCCAAGGGGGCCTCCAGTTCATATACTGTCCTTTTGAGATACAATGACAAGAACTGCATGCAGTATTGCAAATAAGCTGCACCATAGCTTTATACAAGAGCATGACAATATTAGCCATTTTATTTTCAGTCTTATTCAAAATAATTCCTAGCATGGATTTTGCCTTCCTCACTGCTGCCGTACACTAGGTCAAATTTTTATTGAGCTGTCTACCCCAACAACCCCAAGATCTCTTCCCAACTCAATCTCAGCCAGGTCAGACCCCATCATCATCTATTTTATAAAGATATTTTTTTGTTCCAATATGTGTCACTGTACATTTACTCACATTGAGCTTCATTTGCCACATTGTTGCCCACTCACTCCATTTCGAGAGATCCTCCTGTAGCTCTTCACAGTTGTCCTTAGTTTTCATCAACCTCAATAATTTCTTACGTTGTGCAAAATTGTGGGTCCAATTCCCACTGCTCATTTCCTCCATTGAGAGAACTGTCCATTATTCTCGCTCTTTGCATCCTGCAATTTACACAGCCTTTAATCCATGAGAGAACCAGTCCTCTTATCCCAGGATTATTAAGATTACTCAAGAGTCTTTGGTGAGGTACTTTGTCGAAAGCGAAGTCTATGATGTCCACCCTTATTCACACTCTTTTCTTATAACCCGCTCAAAAAACATTAAGAGAATGGTGATGTAGGACTTCCCTTTGCAGAAGCCATGTTGATTTTCCTCCAGCAGACTCCCCCCCCCCCATGTGCTTAGTAATTCTCTCTTTAATAACATTTTCTACTTTGGAACAGATGTTAGCCTAATTAGCCTATAATTCCTGGCTTCCTTTTTAAAAATTGGGGTGACATTTGCTATTTTCCAGTCATCCAGCACAGAGGCTGATTTTAGCAATAAGCTATATATACTAGTTAAGGGGCCACGTGGCTCAGAGGTTAAGATGCTGAGCTGCAGACCAGAAGGTCTGCAGTTCAGCAGTTCGAGACCCGAGTGCTGTGTGACGGAGTGAGCTCCTGTCTCTGGCCCCAGCTCCTGCTTCAGTGGGAAGGTAACAATGTTCCATGTGCCTCAGCGTTTAGTCATGCCAACCACATGACCATGGAAACGTCTTTGGACAGCGCTGGCTCTTTGGCTTGGAAATGGAGAGGAGCACCACCCCCTAGAGTCGGATCTGACTAGCTTTTGAGCAAGGGAAACTTTTACTACATCTCTCATCACCTTCATTTGACTCAGTTCTTCAGACACTCTTCTCATAAACAGTGGTTCTAGCTTGGGTATGTGCCCCACATTTTCTGCAGTGAAAACAGATGCAAAGAGTTCATTCAGTTTCTCTGCCATCTCCCATCTTCCTTAAGCAATCATTACTTTGTCATCCAAAGGCCCAAATGCCTCCCTAATCTTTTTTTCCTGCTCCTGATAAATTTGAAGAAATGTTAATTTTTGGCCATTTGCTCCTCAAATTCTGTTTTTGCTCACCTTATTGTCAACTTACATTTATTTCTCAGAGCTTGTACTCCTTTCTGTTCACCTTGATTTGGGAAATCCATTTTTTTAAAAAAAGAAGCCTTTCCTCCCCCTTGGCTTCCTTGACTTGAGTTGTTAATCATGCATGCATCCTTTTAAACTTATCGGTTTGAGGCATGCATTATTTCCTGATCTGAGATATGCATTCTATATCAGCTTTGATCTGCATAGTATTAAATTGTTTCCAGGCATTCTAGAGGGATTTGACCTGAATTCTCCATTTTAACTTACTTCTGACTAGTCCTCTCATTTTAGCAAAGTTCCCTCTTTTGAAACCAAAAGTGATTGTTTTGGACTTTGGGGCAAATTCCTGTTGACACGAATGCTAAATAGCGTTGTGATCACTGTCCACAGTCAGTGCAACAACATTTATATCTCACAACACCACTTTGAACCAAATCTGGAGTTGCTACACATCTAGTTGATTCTGTGTCCAACTGCTCCAGTGCACAGTCATTTATGATGTTTAGAAAGCTTATTTCTGTGGCCTAACTTGAGTCCAGTCAGTGTGAAAGTAGTTGAAGTCACCATATAACAGCTTTCTCCTTGTTAGTCACCACCCCTATTTCCCAGTCCATCTCAAGGTCTGCCTCCTGGTTTGGGGAAAGGTGACAAAAGTACACACCCTTTTAAGTGATCCTTGGGGCTTTCTGCATTCTCATTTTATTTGCTGTTTATGTTCCTGTTTTTTCAAGTTTCCCCCCCCTGCTCTGCATGTGTTTTGCTTTCTCTAGTGGTCAATTCAATATCAAACAGCTTTATTTCCAGCTTATCTCCTTGCAGTTTAAATATGCAGGAAGATAAACTGGAAATAAAGCTGTTTGATATCAAATCTACCGCTAAAGGAAACAAAACACGTGTGGAACAGGAACACCCCCCCCAAAGAAATAAGAACTTAACGGCAAGTAAAATAAGAATGCAGGAAAGCCCCTTATCTGTTTCCACACATAAAATGAAGATCTGCGACAGTTTTCTTGCTCTGAGTCCTACCATTATGTGCAATGAAGCCAACCTCAGCATGGAGCAAGGCTTTTCTAATGATGACACCAAGATTATTTTTAAAATATATATATTTAATTTTAGAAAACAAACAGATAATATAAAGAAAGTACAGAAAAAAAATTAGATATCATAAACAAAGAATAAAAAGTATCTCCCCCAACTCCACCTTCATTCCATTAAAGAATTTTTGAAACACTGTCTATGAAGTACATTAAAATAACTTCTGTTAAAATAAATTTATATTTAACATTTTACATTTTGAATTTCGTAACTAATTTGTTTCTCAAGCATTAGTTTCACTAGTCTTGCATACTTTTGCCATTACTGCATAATCAATATTATTTTTGACAAATATGTAATATAAATAAGACTAGGAAAAAGGTCCATTGTGGAAATAAATACAATGGTCTCTAGAAAGAGGCTCTGGGCGGGTGCCCCGGCCTTGAACACTCAGTGTTAATTTGCTGTAGTGACCTCAGCAGGGTATAATGACACTGAGTCCACCATTTTCTCCAGAGGAACTGATCTCTGCTACCTAAAGAACAATTGTAATTTTGAGTGATCTCCACTTTCCACCCCCCACACACCTGCAGCCTCTCCCGTGCTCTGAAGCCCTGACTGCTACGTCATATTGGCTGTCATATGGGGGCCACCTCAGCAGCATATAAGGATACAGAGCCGACCATTTTCTCCCGGGGAACTGATCTCTGCCATCTGGGAAGCAGTTGTAATTCTGAGTGATCTCCAGCCCTCACCTGGAGATTGGACACATTTTATCTCAGAACAGCAAAACTGTTTAGAATGTTAGAGGCAAAAGCCAATCAAGTCGCATATGCAAACGACCTCTGAGTTCCGAGGCAAAGGCCAGTGAGGCTGCATATGCAAATAACCTCTGTGTTCTGACTGGCTATGTGGGGGGGGGGAACAACAAACTGTTTAGAATGTTGGAGGCAAGACTCAAGCAATGCAACCAGTGGATAGGGACAGATTCTGAGTGACACACCAGGGCGCCAACCAATTCCGGAGCGTGTGGAATGTTCTAGAGAAGTGCCACCACCATTTGGCTTTTATATATAAAGGAGATAGAGAAAGAGGAAGATAATTATCATATATATATATCTCTCATTCCCTTACATATTGGCCCTTTCCAGCTCTCCCATTGGCTGTGCAGTGCACTCCATCAGCCATCGGCCCATCAACCACCATTCAAGAGTACTCACTTGCCATTGGCTGGGTGCTTGGTCCACTCCTCTCCTGCGCCCACTGTCAGCCTGGACACTTTTGTCACAGAATTAACTATCAAAACATCTGTCTCTCCTGAAGAAGACATTTCTTCTTCTTGGCTCCTGTAGGACTAACTTTTCCCTCAGTGTCTGTTGCTAGGCAACCAAGCTTGGTTCTGTCAATAAAAAGGCAAAGGAAGGAAGCCCTTTCCAGGCCTTTGTGGAGAACTCATTGGGGCCAGTCCTGACTAGGGTTGTCAGCTCCAAGTAGGGAAATTCCTGGATATTCTGTGATGGAGTTTAAGGAAGCCAGAGTTTGGGGAGGGGAGAGGACTTATCTGAATAGAATGCCATAGAGCCCACCCTCCAAACCAATTATTTTCTCCAGGGGGGAGAGATCTGTTGTCTGGACATCAGTTGTGATACCTAGTGATCTTCAGGCTCCACCTGGAGGTTGGCTACCCTAGGCATAGCAGCTAGCGCTTCAGAGCAAGCTCTGCTAGACCAAGGTTCTTGCTGTGGAAGTTTGAATGGGTGATTTCAGACCAGTCACAGACTTTCAGCCTAACCTACCTCACAGGGTTGTTGTGCAGATCAAAAAGGGGAGAGGAAAATGATATAAGCTGCTTTGGTCCCCATTGCACCGAAAGACTGTATTATTCCTCCTGGGGAATCATTGCTGCCATTCTCCAGGTGAGGGCTGGAGCTCACTCAGAATTAAAACTGCTCTCCAGATGGCAGAGATCCGTTCCCCTGGAGAAAATGGCTGCTTTGCAGGGTAGACTCTGAGTCATTATGCCCTGCTGAGGTCGCTTCCCTTCCTTCTTGGATCCCCACTGAGGAGGAGAAAGACTGTACTTTTCCTAGGTAGAGGCTCCAGGTTTGTGTGGGGGAGATGGAAAGCTGAAGTCAGAGGGGTAGATAATGGTATGTTGATGGTTGGCTGGGAAGGAGATAGGGTTGCTACCTCCAAGACAGGTACAATGCCATCAAACCAGCATTTCCTCCTGGGGAACCATAGCTGCTAATCTCTGGGGAGGGCTGGAGATCCCTCAGAATTACAACTGCTTTTTTCAGATGGCAGAGATCAGATACCCTGGAGAAAACAGTAAGCTCTGTGTCATTACACCCTACTGAGGTTTCCACAAGGAAATTGATGCTGAGTGCCCAAGGCCAGGGCAACTGCCCAGAGCCTCTTTCTAGATCTCGTTGTATTTATTTCCGCAATGGGCCTTATTCCTAGTATATAATAAAACAGAAAGTAAAAAATATTTCTCTTCAACACCTCGTTCATTACACAATGTTTTTTAAACACTGTGGATTATAGTAAAAATAACTTTGGTTGGGATACATTTATATTCAACATTTTACATTTAAGACTAATTCTCATTCTGCTTCTTCATTGCAGTACACGATTATACAATATTTTAAACTATTTCTCATTCTAAATTATATATGTATATAATTCTATACATATAATACATATAATAATGTATGACATAGCACTTAGCAAATATAACACATAGCAATAAGAACATATAAGAGAAGCCAATGTTGGTGCACATGCACCGTTAGGCGCTTGTGCGCATCCTGTAGAGACTTGGGGGGGAACTGTTCGCGACAGGACATGGGCGGGCGCCGATTGCCACGGGATTCCACCGGAAATGCGATCAGGTGCCTGCCCTTGCCCCGCGGTTTCCGGAAACTAGTACCTCGGAGGTACTAGTTTTTTACCCCGCATCTTCGGCGGGAAGCCTTGGGTTCGGCACGGGAGCTCAACGCTTCCCAGCTGTGATCGCGCCCGGAAAATCCGCCTATCTTCTGTCTCTGTAGCGTGGCTAATGTTCCGTGTGACCGTAGCCTTAGTAAAGTATCTCTCAGTTGTTGTTGTTGTTCAGTCGCACAGTCGAGTCTCCGGCCCCATCACCCCATGGACCAGCTCCCTCCAGGCCC